>NW_015386820.1:602130-643872 GCF_001527695.2 Protobothrops mucrosquamatus
CTGGTCCCTACAGTGGTGAATGATGGAGAGAAAAGCAAGCCTGGGGCAGTAATAGCAAAGACATTACTTTCAGAGTGATACAAACTCTTACTTTTAAACTGGATTGATGTGAATTTCTTATTATTTCTCACCCACACCTTTTAGAATTTTGAGTATCACACTTAAATGATCTTGACACAAGAAATCATTCAGGAATGTTAGCTCAATTATCTTATTTACGTGGGGAGAGGACTGGGCTACCATTTCTCATCAGATGCAGTTTCCATTTTATTCTACGCTTGCCCTGAATTGTTCTGTTCAATACCGAATATCATTATTCAATATGGTATAATAAATCCCCAGCATGTCTAATGCTGGCTTGAACCCCATGGTGCCCTGTGCAAGTATTTATTTATCTGGAGCATTTAGGTGAGTGGCCTAGAGTAACAACAAAATCCTGGCAAGCAAATTAAAATCATAAAGCCAGAGTATCAAATTAAGTACAAATTTCAGCTGCAAACAATAAAATTCATTCATTCTAAGCTAACTTTCTCCCAGTGCCTGTGTGATGACTGACGATGGTGTGGCAATTCCAGCACATCTGGAAGGTGCCAGATTAGCCAAATGATATGCAGAAAGCCAGCCAACAGAATATGGTGGGCCTCTGGGGGTGGTCCATTTCATTTCTTAGATTTTTATCCCACCTTTCCATGCAGGAACAGAAAGCCACATACATGGTGCTCTTTCATCCCTTGTTCTCCACAACAACAATCCTGGGAAATAGGCAGGGCTAAGAGAGCATCAGTTCTTTGAGGCACAACATGGATTCCAGAGCTTTTTTTTTTGTTTGTTTTTGTTATAGAAAATGAGGAATTTTGAAAGCCTGTCCCGGTTTGTCATAGCAAATCATGAATATGCCTAATTTAATGGAAAGAAGGACTAGCGGTGACATGATAACAGTGTTCCAATATCTAAAGGGCTGCTGCAAAGAAGAGGAAGTCAAGCTATTCTCCAAAGCACCTGAAGGCAGGACAAGAAGCAATGGACGGAAACTAATCCAGGAGAGAAGCAACCTAGAACTGAGGAGAAATTTCCTGACAGAACAATTAATCAGTGGAATGATTTGCCTCCAGAAGTTGTGAATGCTCCAACATTGGAATTTTTAAAGAAGAGATTGGACAACCATTTGTCTGAAATGGTGTAGGGCACGGGTGTCAAACTCTCCACATCACATGACATGTTGCGACGTATTGCAACATTTTTGCATTGCCAGAGCTGGGATGGGCGCGGCCTCCGTATGATGCAACCGGCCCATGGCAGTTTGACACCCCTGGTGTAGGGTTTCCTGCCTGAGCAGGGCATTGGAGCAGAAAGTCCCTTCCACCTCCTTTATTCTGATATTCAGCACCCTTTTAGGCCTGTGTAATATTTTCTGCAAATCTCCCTGCCCCATAATGATTCACCAATTATTATTTCTCTTTTTCCAAGGTCTGTATTCTTTTAAAGCAGCATTTTTCAATCTGGGCAACTTTAAAAGTGCGGACATCAATTCCCAATATTCCCCAGCACTATGCTGACTAGGAATGCTAGGAATTGAAGTCCACACACATCAATTTTAAGATATGCAGACTTCAGCTCCCTGGGGCTGGCTGGGGAATGCTGGGATTTAAAGTTCCCACATATTAAAGTGAGCTTCTGTAGCTCAGGGTGAATTAAAAACCGAGCCTCCTCCATACTAGTCCCACCAACAATTTGCTGCTAAATATGACATTGAGTGGTAGCATTCAATGACCAGAATAATCAGCTGGGAGTGGGTTAACTTCTCAAAAACTATCCTGCTGGCTACCTCTTCCTCCAAATACTTGATATATTCTAAGAAAGCACTTTTAAAGTCTTGGAAAACATGAGCCAGTGCTGGTTTAAACCTTACTGGGTCAGTGGGAAACATTTCATGATCTTCAGTCTATCTTTGTAAATGCTCTAATCCAAAGGTCCCCAATCTTTTGGGCACCAGGGACCAGTTCCGTGGAGAAAGGTTTTTTCACGGACCAGAGAGTGCATGGTTTTGTGTGCTACCTGCATCCCACGGATCGGGCTTTGCTTGTTTGTGCGGACCGGTTGCTGGCATGCCACGGTCCGGTACCAGTCCACGGACTGGGGGTTGGGGACCCCTGCTCTAATCCCTTATGGAATACTGAATGCCATGTCCTGGCATCTTTCCCAAATATGTTCTAGAGCAGTGGTCCCCAACCTTTTCGGCTTGGCGGACTGGGAGGGAGGGGATGGTTCCATGTGAGTGGTGGCACATGCACGCAATTACATTTGCATGAGCACGAACAACTCTATTTGTGCATGCAACTCCATTTGTGTGAGCAGCGCACGTGAACACACATGCTCTAGCCCACCACCTGCGCAGCCCAGTTCCGAACATGGCCAGGGGGTTGGGGACCCTTGTTCTAGACAATATATGACCACCCCAAATCAGAAGCTTAACCTTAGATTCATAAGCCAACATAGGGAGCCAGTTTGGTCTAGTGGCTAAGGCACTGGGCTAGCTGTTGAGTTCTAGTTCTGCCTTAGCCATGAAAGTCGGCTGGGTGACTTTGGGCCAGTCACTCTCTCTTAGCCCAGCTCACCTCACGGGATTGTTGTTGTTGTGGGGAAAATAGGAGGAGGAAAGTGTGGTAGATTCACCATCTTGAGTTTTTTGTAAAAATAAAGGCAGGATTGAAATAAATAAAATAACAAATATTAAAAAACCTTTTTTTTCTACAGAAGAATAATTCAAATGTTCGTCTCATCATTTAAATTGAGATAGAAGGGATAAAGCATGTGGCTCTCTTTGCACAGCATGTGTTTCATAATGGAACAAGAATATTTGCATGTCTTCCCCACCTATAAGGAAAAAGAGAGGGGAAGGGAGAGAGAGATGTATATTTATCTTTCCAGTCTCTTTGAAGAATAGAGCTCAGTGGTCATGTCCACAGATTACTGTTGTATCAGAGTGTGCTATAGTTGTTGTTTTTTTTTTAGATGACCACTACTTTTCAGACTCCCATGCTATGTAGTTACTATATTATGTAGTCTTGATTAAGGACCCCTTAATTGGGAACAATGCTGCAAGTATCCATAAAAACATCTCAGAATTTACCTTTGCTCCCTTCTCATACTTCTAGAAAAAAAAAGAGAAAAGGGAGTAAAGTCATCCAAAATGCTGGGTATTGAATTACAGAGGAGAATTTATAGACCTATTATTTAAAGGGGGAGGGAAGTACTCCTGCTTTGTATAATGCAGAACATATGTCCTTCGCCAGGTTCTATCAGGTCTATTTTGCCTTCTCAGATGCTTCATCCAAATCAGTTGTCTTTTGTTTCATGAAAAATGAAAAATGCCACAAAACCACCAATCAGAAACAGCACGAACAAAGGACCAATTAGAGACCAACTCTTACCAACCTGCACTGATTGGAAACCAGCACTCAGGGTAACTGGGTATAAAGACGGGATCCCAGTCAGCGCCTGTGGACGGTGAAATGTTAGCAAATTGTTGCCTGGACCACAGTTACTAAACCTTGAAGGCCGACACTACTCAACAGATACTGGCTATGAAAGCCTACACCAGTATACAATTTAAATGCATCTTTTCAACGTTGTGGGCTTTCCGTCAGGTGCTCTGGGTCCTGTCAATCAGAGAATGACGTTTCACAGAACCCAGAAAGCATGACTTTTCTATCTTAGCCCCTGTCCTTTGGAGCACCGTCTCACCTGAGGTTAGGTTGGTCTGATCCTGCTGGGTTTTTGGAAACCTGTCAGAACCTACTTATTTTCTCCCCTGTGGGGGTTGGGAAATTAGATGAGCCCATAATATGTTGATTGGTTGATTTTGCTTGTTGATGTTTTAAGGTTTTCATTTTGAGTAATTCTTGCTTTTTATTTGGTTGTGGTTCTGTTTATTTTTTTTTCCAACTTAGTCACCCAGAGTTATGCTTCCAAGATAGATGGCCATATAAATCCATTTGAATAAAGTAATGAATAGAAATTTCACCAAATCCTAGATGCCTACACCATTCTCTTCACAAGGAAGACCAAGATCTACCTAGTTGTGGTTGCCAACGGTAGCAAGTTGGCCAGGGATGCCCAGCCTTTCTAGGAAGTGTCATCCTGTTCCACAAACTGTCCTCTATGGGTAAAACCTCCTTCCCATTTGAAAAACAAGCCAAACCACAGAATATATACTATGTCAGGGGTAGGCAACCTTGGCTCTTTTATGACTCATGGACTTCAACTCCCAGAATTCCTGAGCCAGCCATGCTGGCTCAGGAATTCTGGGAGTTGAAGTCCACGAGTCATAAAAGAGCCAAGGTTGCCTACCCCTGTACTATGTTATTTACCCTCAGCCTTGAGTTACATTGTAACTTGTACACAGATGTAAGTAAACATTGTAACTTGTACATAGACATTGTACACAGATGTAAGTAAAAGGAGTCACTGAAGTTGAAACAATTCTGTGGCAAAAAAAAATTCTGGAATAAACTTCCC
The DNA here is from genome assembly GCF_001527695.2 of Protobothrops mucrosquamatus. NCBI lineage: Eukaryota > Metazoa > Chordata > Lepidosauria > Squamata > Viperidae > Protobothrops > Protobothrops mucrosquamatus. The sequence goes on from NW_015386820.1 coordinate 606,649, forward strand.
AACTTCACAAATTGTTCTGATACCAAGAAGTGTAACAGTCAGCGTACAACGTTGAAAGAGACCCGCAGCATAATCCTTTGTTCAGAAGCAAACATCTTCAAATCTATAACAAATAATATATAAAGATGGAAGATATTATGCCAGACATAATATCGGGGTAAAAATGCAGAGTGAAAAACCAGCAATTACACACACACACACACAATCAGTTTGTTCTGTGATTGATGCGTATGAGTTAGGCACCAGCGTAAGACAATACAGGTAGTAACATGCAGTTTGTGTAGTGCACGGGTGTCAAACTTGATCGCGTCACGTGATGTATCGTGACGTATCACGATGTTTTTTGCCTTTGCAGAGCCAGAGTGGGTGTGGCTTGCATGTGACGCATCCAGCCTGCGTGCCACCAGTTTGACACCCCTAGTGTAGTGGTTAAAGGCATCAGGTTAGAAACTGGGGGCCATGAGTTCTGGTCTCACCTTAGTCATCAAGTCAGCTGGATGACTTTAGGTCAGCCTCTCTCTCAGCCCCAGTTAGAAGGCAATGCCAAGAAAATTGCAGGGACTCATAACCTTAGATCAACGCTGATTCAAAGGCATCACCCAAAAGGCAGTAATATAAGGCACCTCACAGACACAGGTTCAAGTTTACCCTTAGCTGTGGAAGTTCACTGAGTAACATTGGGTTAGTAACTCTCAGGCCAACGTACTTCACATAATCCTCATTGTGGGGACAAGTGGAAGGAAGGCGCACTATATATATCACCTTCTGCTCCAGAACAAAAGGCAGGAGTAAATTCTAACAAATACATCTCTAGAAAACAAGAAAGTTAAGTAACAGGGCTATTACTATAGGTTATCTGCTTAGGCTGGCCTTTATTTGAAGTTCATTCATTTAGAAAAGAATGCCCTCATTAAGTCTGTATTTCCTTCCTCAAAGGAGAAAAGGGAGGAAATGTATCACCTGAAGTTGATTCTTAAATAAAATCAGAACAAGAAAAAAAACCAGCCTTCCTTGTGTAGGATATTTCCAAACCAATAGATCAACTTAAAGGAATCATAAGAACGTGCCTATGAGCATTCCATTTTAATGGCACCAAAACAAGAGCACAGAATCAAGTGTGATGAATAAACACAATGTGAATCTTGAAACCCCTCCTCCCCATAAAGAATGTGTAGGTTTGTGTACACTACATGCGTGGAAATATATGCCAATGCTCCTTATCACAGATTAACAGAAAACTTTCTCACATTTGTACTCTCAATTTACCAGACAAAACAGGAGGCACTTTTGCATATTCTGGTATGTGTTTTTTTCTTAAATAAAGAAGGCTGTTTAATTTACAAGGGCTGCTTACACACTGTATTTGTACAGGTATAATTAGTCGTTATCAGTAAACACAGGGCTCAAAAAAAAGGCTTGGCAATTGCCTTCAAACCACAGGTCTTCTTTTTCCTTAGGTTTTATTTTTTTTAAAAAGGCTGAATAGGAAAGATAATTTGACATCCCCTGCCTGTGCACACACACATATGCGCAAGCCACATTGCCTTATTAATCTCGCTTCCAGTGTAACAGCAGATCATAACCAAGATGGTAGCATGTTTAATGCTTTTCATGCACCATTTGGCTGTGATCCACTGGCCTTAGGAGGAGAGATAAGTATTTACATCTCTTATCAGTCACAGATGGCTTTTAAAACTCGAGGCTGTCTGGCAGGACTTAAGTTAATGAACAGAAGTGCTTTTATGAAGTACTGGTATGTACAGACGGAGATGTAACTTCGGTTATTCAAGAGAGTGTAAAAGAATATATCTCAAACAGGATTTGAACAACTTAATCTAGTCACTGCAGCATTTATGACTCATTTCGCCAGAAAACAGTTCCTTTTCGGAGTAAAAATGGATTGGAGTGCAGCCTTTTTAAAGCTTTTGGAATTATGCAAGGCTCAAGTTTAAATAGAAATGGAGTGCGCTTCTATGAATACTGCTGCAGGATTTTATTACTGGGAAATGCTTTTTTAAAGAACCTGTGCCAAGATTATATTGTAGCTCCTTTTCACATAATGGAGGGGGGGGGGTGGAATCTGCATTTTGTGTAATCACCACAATGCTGAACCGAGTCTGTTTCTGGGAGACAGTGACAGAAAAATCAAATGCTAAGGACATAAATCTGAAAACAGTTTCTTATTTTGTAGAAATAATCATCACTATTCTGGCATTTTCAAAGACGGCCGAATCCTAAGAACAATTCGTGCCATACTGAGGGCCTTAGGAAGGATTGAAAGGGGGAGAAAATGGATTGTAAAAAACAGAAAACAGAACGGGTTTCTGGATCAGCTCTCTTTTTATATACAGTGCTGTTGAAATTTGTTAAGACCATATGTTAGTCATATTGAGGCAGGCACGGTCTGACTTTATGAATGTTGGCATGATCCCAGCAAACACTCAAAATCTGATGCATCTCAGATTCGTTGACTAGCATACTCTGGAACGAGATGTGGGTGGAAGCTAAAGAGGAAAAAATAGATTCAGAAAATGGAGTTTGTTAAAAAGGCCTGGTGGTGCCTCAGACTGTCTGGGAAAAGTCCAGATGTTCATCCAGAGCTGGCTGACTATATATTACTTTTATCAGGCACATTCAAGGATGGCCTATTGAGAAAGAAATGCTGTTCAGATATATGGAGCTATGGGTTGAACGGTCTTATGGAGCCTGTAAAGGAGGATACAGCTACTAACCCAATTCTTTAGGTGAAGCATAACTAGCATCATTCGGAAAAGGGCTGAGGATCCATGCATTCCACCTCCAAGGGGGAAACCCTAAAGATGGACTGCTTCACGGGGACCTAATCATAATTACAAGTAGTCCTCTACTTACGACCACAATTGAGCCCTAATATTTCTGTTATTAAGTGGGACATTTGTTGAGTTGAGTTTTGCCCCATTTCACAGCCTTTCTTGCAACGCCTGTTAATTGAATCACTGTAGTTGTTGAGTTAGTTACATGGTTGTTAAGTGAATCTGGCTTCCCCACTGACTTGGCTTGCCAGAAGGTCACAAAAGGGGACACTGCAACCATCGTATATATGAACTGGTTGTCAAGCATCCGAATTTTTATCACATCAGCATGAGGATGCTGCAATGATGTAACTGTGAACAACAGTCATAAGTCATTTTTTTCAGTGCCGATGTAACTTCCAACAGTCACTAAATAAATTTGTTAAGTCGAGGACTACCTGTACTGGGTGAAATGAGGTGGCACTCCCAATGGGGCCAGCAGAACATGACTAACTCCCTTCATTTCTAATTTCTGGTCCTCCACACATCTAAACTCAAAGTCTGATCTTTTGCCTTCCATTCCCCTGTATGTTAAAATAAGGTAGTCCTCAACTTACAACATTCATTTTATCATTCGAAATTACAGCGGCACTGAAAAATGTGGCTTATGACCAGTCCTTGCACTTAATACTAACGTAGCATTCCCACGGTCATTTGATCAGAATTCAGACCCTTGGCAACCAGCATGTATTTTACCATTGTCCCAGGAACATGCGATCTTCCCAGATGGCTTCTGACAAGCAAAGTCAACGGGGTTCAATTAACAACCATGTGATTTCCTTACAGCTGCAGTGATTTGCTTAACAACCATGCCAAAAACAGTCGCAGAATCAGGCTTGACTCATTCCATAACCACCTGGCTTGACAAGAGAAATTCTGGCCCTAATTGTGGCTGTATGTACTACCTGTACATACATTTTAAATGCACAACTTAGTGCAAATGAGTCCCGCCATTACAACGGGGACACATTCAAAACTGAGGGCTTTAATGGGTATCTCTTTGTAGCACCATTTTTCTCCATAGAGATGGTTTGCTCAGAAAGAAGCGAAAACAAACAATTCATCAAAGATAGCCAAAGATCTCCGTGGCTTCTAGAAAGAGTTGGCAACCTTATTGAGGAAGACAACAAAAAGGGAGAACGAGATATCTCCATCCCTCTTTGGGGAAGATAAAAAGGAGAAAGAGATAAAGGCAGAACTTTTGGTCTACATAGCAGACGAGGAAAAAGAAGACATAAGTCCACCCTGCCGCATCCTTTAACACCGCAGCCTACAGTTGATAAACAACAGCAAAGGAAAGTAACAGAATTAAAAACAGGCTGAGTTTATCCTGTATTAAAGACAACTTGTGATTCTAAGGGGTTGTAGCCTAGCTGGGGCCAATAAGTCTGTCCTGGACTCACTAATCTGTCACTCAGTGGCTCTATGGAAGTTATACAAGCTCTGGGTACAGAACAAAGTCAGTTTCTCCAATCAAAAGTGGGGAGACACATCCAAGAATTATTGGCAGATGCGCGTTTTCCAGCAAGCATGGGGAAGCTTTGGGGCAGTTTCTTAGCATGTATGAAAGATGCAGCTTTCTTTGTATGCTTAGGGATTATGATTAGCCTAATTTTATTTTTTGAGAAACGTCTACTCTTCCAGAAGCACTCTTAATAAAACTTCTTATCCAAATGGGCGGGAGTGCAGGATGCAGTATTGCACATGATGGAGCTGATATTCAATCAGAGATGGCTCAAGACTGGTTCCCCGTAGCCTTTATTTTTTAAAATAAAAATAAAAATCTAGGAATCAGAACAAAATGGCTTCAGGCTGGCTTCAATGGCGTTTCCTGACCAGTCTTTCAACAGACAGTACTACTACAATAGCCTACAACCCACTGCAAGGAGGGCTGAACATGTGCTGCTTTTGCCTCATTAAAAAAAGGAAAAGAAAACATGTTGTTAACTCCCTAAAATGTATTGAACAGACATAAAGCAGAACTTCCTGTTTCAGGCAGATAAGTTCTCTTGGGGCTTTCGCTGCCTGTTTCTGCTAAGGCTATGTCCTTATCTAGTCTCCCGATAAGGCTGAGTTTTGCCCTGCTTTGCTTCATGTTATTCATTCTTCAGGTAGGTAATGAGGACAGGGAAGAAAGTAACCCATTATAGTAGATTAGAGAGTCTTGGGAAACAGGAAGAGAGGTGGAATTTCTATCTCTATGGTGGGTGTGCAGATATAACAAAATGAGGTGATAGAGAGGTTCTCCCTTCCGTTTTTTTTCCTGATGACACACAAAGAAAAGACACACTACAGATATAAACTGGTAGTTAACAGTCTTTTTTTTTTTCCCCTGAGAAAGCTGAGGACCACAGTTATCAAAATAAAGAGAAAGGGTGTTTTAGTGTTATAAGCCACCATTCCTAGGCTGCTATTTTTCCCAATGAACAATAGGGATTTTGGAAGCTAAAGCCACTGTAATGTCCCCATGCAGAGAGAGAGATCCTCGTGCAAAGAAAACTGGCTTCTTTAACGGGCAAGCAAAGCCATTCCTAGGATGGCAATCAACACAACTCCCCAAGGAAATCCAAGGAAGTGCCACATGTGTCTTGCCCACTCTGCAAGAAATCCCAGATTATATGTGTGGAGGATGACCAGAAACCATATTTGAAAGAAATGTTCCTGTTTACGTAATAGTGGATGATCTTTGGCCACAGTACTGCAAGCAGCCCTTAAATTTAAGGGTGGGAAAAAGTTTTCTCCCCAAAAGGACAAAAAAAATAAAATCATAGTGTTTCCCACCTATGTCGTAGCTCTATCTACATCACTGTTTAACCTGTACAGGTCTCAACCCCACAAAATAATGAAAGGTAAGCCCTGTCACTGAAAGGCTTTCTCACTCATGGTAGATATTTTGGATAGATCCAGACTCTCAGTGGTCGCCTAGCTTTAATCTTTACTAGGTTTGCCAAAGACCGTAATAAAAATATTTGATTTGAATTGAATCGCAGATAATAGAAGCACACAAGCAACAAGAAACCCTGATTTATTTATTTTTTACCTACGAAAAGGGAGAGGATGTAACGAAGCTGTCACCTGTTCAATGTACAATGTACACCTCCTTCCTCTCCAATGAGGTTCAGAGTTGGGGAATATGAAGAATTGTTAAATAGCTAATGGAGTGCTGAATTTCCCCTTTCTGATGAGTTGGGATTCAAATCACAGAGAAAAATTGTGTCGGTTGCTAACTAAAAAAAAAAAATATTGCAAGAATGAGGGAAGGTCGATTTTCTTGGTGCCGCTAATTATAACACATTTAATAAAAAATATTCTGTCCCTAAAAACCTTGTGAATAATCATCCTATGAAAGATGATGGTTTCTTTCTGGAAGTTATTTGTTTGCTTCTGGTATTTTTATCCCACCATAACTTACAGTGCTTCCAAGCTGTTTCTGTTAACTGGGAATCCGGTTAGAACCATTAATACAAATTTAAAAGTACTTTAACATCGTAACAAATGTATCCAAGAATTATGCTTTATTCCGAAGTCCATTTCCAATAGTAAACATACTGGACATGTTTTGAGGAATTGGATTTGAATTAACTCATATAATGGAGTTAACCTTTATTTATGTATTTATTTGTTTGCTTGTTTGTTTGTTTAGCCTATCACACTCTGTACATTTTTTAAATGTTAGTTGGATCATACTGAAAAAGCACGTTGTTGAGAGCCCACATAATACAACCATATAGAAATTCTGGACTAATTCTTCAACAAAATGTAAGCTGCTGTCCATCTTGTTTCACCCTTCTATACGGTGCTGAAGTTCGGCCTTGATGTCCTACACAGAAAGGATAAACTCATGTTTGTGTAATAGCAATTTTGAAGACAGCATTCACCACAGAGGTCCAACAGGATAAAAATTTAAATTTAAATGTAGCTTGTGCTTGGCGACAGTCATCTTTGTAGGCCCCTTATGTGTATGTTTTTTCTTAAGGACCCTGTCTGCATTAAATACCAAATTATCTAAATTGTTTGAGTATTACACAGCCGGGATAATAATACCACCATTTCTGAAACCAGAGGGGCAAAAAACAAAAAACGAGGCATGTTTTTCCTGCTGATTTTTCATAAGTATTCAAGCCACATACATCTGCCAGCTTGTTTAAAAAAGAAAAAGAAAAAAGAAAAATCACATTTTAAGGCTTGCAGGTGTGATTCATGGGGAGAACATCTGTAACGCTAAGCAACTAACGAAGTTAAAGACAGAGAAAGCTGGCACATCAGCTGCTAAAACTTTCAGCTGTTGTGCAGTTTTGTGCTGCTTTCCAAATTCACAGATTATGAATATACTGCTCGGGAGACATGGCTCTATCTCCAGCTGCACATTCTTAGCTTCTACGATGTGCTCTGGACATTTGTTAACAGTTTTCTTCACACAGAGAACTGTTCAACACTTTTTTGCAGTGTTTTTAGTTGCTTTTTCATTTATTTTTTTCAAACTTGGACGAGGGGCCTCCTGTCTTTTGAGAGAGACTTGCTGTTGAAATGAAAGATGGAAGCAGAAGTTTAAAAAAGATTGTTTTTATATAACAGCAAATCTGAAATGTGGAGTTATTAGGTGTATATCCCCCCCTCTTTTTTCCCCACTGATCCATGCACCCCATTTTTCCACTATGCTTATACTGGGGCTGACCCACAAAGAAAGTTCCTTTGTACAAACCTTGTTAAACTGTGATATTTTAACATTGCCATGCCATGCTAGGAATTCTTGTGGGAAATGAGTTGATCAGCATTTCTTGGACAAATGTACAGATGGGAATACAATGCAAATGTCACACTTTTCTGAACATTGCGTTACAGTTCTCAATAGTGTAAATATCTCAAATTATGCATTAAACATATGTTTTCGGATGAAATACATATTGCACTGCATATTGAAAATGTTTACTAAGATATATTTTGTTAGAAGATTAAATTGTTAATTGCAGACTAATACAGAAACAGTTACAGGTAAAAACATGCAACCCCCCCCCTAGATTTAATTAAGTTTATTTTTCCAAATCGGTCTAGCAGTTCCTTGGTGTCGAGATTTAGAAATATAGTCAAACTGGCATCCTCCCCCCCAAAAAAAAATCAGTTTACCTAAATGAATAAATAAAGTTGTTTCAGGTTCCTCATAATGTTGAGATCTTCTTTTTACTGAACTGTACAGATTTAGCATCCAAACAGCTCCGAGAAAGGTCACATGAATTTTACAAGTACAGTCTTAAAGGATGGAAGGGGGCTAGGTGTATTCCAAACTAAGGCCTGTAGCAGCTTGAAACAGGATGGGAGAGAAAAAAAAATGGCTCCAAAGAAAATTTCACTCACGGTTTGATTTATAAAGCAGGCTTTATCATTCTTGAAGGCAAACATCTGCCTGAGAAAGGCACAAAGTAGATATTCTTATACAGCTGGTAACCAGGTTAAAAGCACTAAGAAAAATGCAAATACATGGGAAAATTTTTAAGTTTCATCTGTACCGTGCTATTCCAATAAGCTTTGAGAATATATCAGTCCCTGGAGGCAACAAAATACTGTTTTTGCAAGATTCCATTATCTAATATATTAGCCAATATTTTTAATACGTTGTTAGGGGCATTGATTATTCAGAAGGTAAGGAAATTTTGGGGATGTCAACAGTCCCAAAAGAGTTGGGAATATCAACCTAAAATTGTCTCTCCTGAATACTGGAACTTGGATCCTCATCTTGCACTTCATTATTTTTAACTTAGTTTTTGCTACTAAAGCTTTACATTCTTAGTCTTTGGGAGCCTTATTTGATTTTTTTTTGGGGGGGGGGTGTCTCCTTACAGAGATTAGTTTCCTCTACTGTTGAAGCCAAGATTCATTTTTTTCTGTAAAATTAGGCATAACTGAATATTTTCAGTTGGAATGTTTGGAATTCAATAATGGCCTTGTTTTGTTAGGTCTAACCAAAATAAATCTTTATTCAGTTTAATGTGGCTTAATCTTCAGGAAACAAATATAATTTGTAGGCTAAATCAGCATCATCGCCCTCTGTTCTGGAAACAAATCTCTATTTTTAAGAATTATGATAATCTGACAAAGTTAAACATGATGAGATAAAAGATTTTGGTAAAATCCAAGCAATATGTATTTAAAATAGTGAAAAGAACAAAGGCATTATATATTTCTTAAAATGGTTTCACTTTATAATTAGTCAACCTTAATGCCATGATACTAGAAGTATTTCAGAAATAACCTACATAGAGTTCTCTATTTTTCCTTTTTTTTATTGCTGCAGCAGAGAGACAGAATGTTGTCATTCAAAACCATGGATGTGAGTCAGACCATTTCATTAACACCTTGTTTTTAGGAGTGCATCAGATGTTCTATATATAAAATTTAAAAAGTAATGTTTGAATGGGATAAATTTAAAAATATTCATCTAAAACACAGAATTTTTGCAAAATCTGGAGAAAAAGTTATTTTGTGCAAATCTTGAATGGCTTACATTTGCTTTTGGATGCTACATATTACCTCCCATACCATATCATCTTAATTTTAATGGGAGTATTTGATCTTGGACATGTTTAAATCAAGGTGTTGTAAAATATAGGCTAAAGGTATCAAGAACACAGATCTTTCACAGAAGGCTAGGCTTTGTCTATCATCTAGCTCAGCGGTGTCAAACTGCTGACCCGCAGGCCGGACGCGTCACCAGGAAACCACGCCCACCCAATTGCCAGCAATGGAGAAAAAGCTCCGATACGTCACACGTCACATGACATCATGAGTTTGACATGTCTGATCTAGCTCATAACACAGGGGTAGTCAACCTTGGCTTTTTATGACTTGTGGACTTCAATTCCCAGAATTCCTGAGCCAGCTTAGCTGGCTCAGGAATTCTGGGAGTTGAAGTCCACGAGTCATAAAAGAGCCAAGGTTGACTACCCCTGTCATAACAGTTAAAGTTAAATATTCACTACTGTAATTCATTCTTCTTCTAAGAACAATGAGAGGAATCGTTTTATGGAAATGGGTGGCTTTATAGCTGTAAAAAAAATGTTAGGAAATTGCCAGGGCTATGCAAGGCCTCCATACTCAGGTTCAATCAGGACCAAAGTTGGCTGCAGGTCTTATTGGCTTAATCAAATTGGGCAATGGACCAGATCAGAAACAAAGGACATGAGCAAGAAGCAAGGGCTATCACCTCTGGCTTACAAAAATCTGAACAATCACCATATGTTAGCAGAATTAGTGCCAGGTCATGACTTCTGACTCAGATAGACTTCTGGAGTCCAGAAATGGTAGTTCTAAAGAAAGAAGTTTTTATGGGAAGATTAATACAACATCAACATTGAAAGGAAGACTTTAAAGCAGGATGCCAAACATGCAGCCCATGGGCCATATCCAGCCCATGCAGGTCATGCCCATCCCAACCTCACAAAGCAAATCCTGATACGTCACGATACGGCCTGTGATGTGATCGTGTTTGACACCCCTGCTCTAAGTGTGAGGCAAGAGGCTGATATACAGGTAGTACACTAAGCAACCAGAAGTCATAATTAAAAAGCTTTGTATTCAGTAATTCAAAGATCCATCCAAGCCTCAACTTGCCATACTTCTATTCTTAAGAAAAACCTTTATTCAAAGGGAATCTCCACTTTTCCATAAAGTAGGTTTGTCCATTTCGATGTCTGCATCCCCTATAACTAAGTACTTTCTCAAATTCTATCTCAGAAGGTTGAAGAACTTCATATAGGCCAAAATGCCAAATCTGAGAACCTCTCTTTAGGGATTGGGATTCCCTGTCACTTTCTGGACTGTATGCGAATTGCTTCCTAGTAAGTTCCAGAACTTTTCTTTTGTTTCTTCTTTTCTTTCCTTCCTTTTTTCCTTCCTTCCTTCCTTCCTTCCTTCCTTCCTTCCTTCCTTTCTCTATTATTTACCAAATTTATAAACCACCCATCTCCCTCAAAGGGACTCCAAAGGGTTCACTACTATGAACATAACATTCCATGCATCCCAGCATATTTAAATGATAAAATACAGCAACTGCCAGAATATAGAAAGGGGATGTAACAAGAATATCAGCAAATGTTTAATTTTTATTTATAAGTTACCATAAGCTACACGAAGACTTCTAGAATTTATATTTACTCCTGATTGTAATGAACATGTTAATTAAAGAGGCAGGATAAAAATCTAATAATTCTTAATCAACTTGTTCTTAGTCAAGTTGTTACGCACATTTATAGGGTAATTACACCCTTAGAAAGATTACAGTAAAGTATGCACAGCTGTTAACATCTACACAAAAACCAAACATTTGCTTTGTTTCTGGTATTGACTTTAATGCTATATTGGAATGTCTTAAGTGTCTCAACTTTTCATTGTTAGGAGCAAGGTGACCTTAATCTTATACAATAAATGCTACACGTCATAGTATCTGGAGGCTGGAAATCTACAAAAAAAATGTGTTTTCTGTAGCATAGGCCAATGTGAGAATGTCTCAGCTTTGTTTTTCTTCAGTCCGTACTGCTTCTCTAGGAGATGTGTGGCTGAATTTTCTAGGTGTTTATGCTCATAGAAAACTATCATTCCATTTTTCATGCGTGCTTACAAAGATGGCACAAAGGCATTTGTGCTGCCTTGTTCGCGCAACAGCAAACTTAAGCAATCCTTTTGGAGACATGAAATCTCCACATCTGGATGTTTGCTCTTTGTGCAGGCTGGCTGGGGAATTCTGGGAATTGAAGTCCACACATCTTAAAAGTTGCTATGTTGGAGACACACTGTTCTACAGTACAGTAGTCCATGTGAGAAAGCATTCAAGGGCACAGACCTCCACCTGCAACAAAGACACACACGGAACAATCCTGCCACCTACTTTGTCAGTTTTAACTGAGGCAAAGTTGCTGAAACACAGTGTACACAAAGCAAAGTCCTGTGATCCAGTCAACAGTTCATCTAAAGTAAAAAAAGTGACATTTTTCCATTTTGAATTAGAAAGAAGTAAACCAAGCTTCGGTTTCAGAGAGCGCTAGGTTTTTGCTACCTGAACACCAGGTTTGCACATACTTGGTCTGGATGACATTTGCAAGTTGACTTAGACCCTGAATGAGCCATCTTAAATCAGATACCATCCCATTTTCAGCTGCAAGTCATCAGTAATGCAACAATGAGGATTCAAGTAATAAACATGCATGTTGGAACATATTGAACAAACTGAATTTTGCAAATACACTACCACGTCGACGTTAAGCTCTGTTTTTTTTTTAAGAAAAGGATCAAAAGCCCCCTTTCTTTCTATTAATCTTAATATGTCTATTTATTAATAAAATGTTTTTTCAAAAAAAAAATTGGGGGAACAACAGTAACAAAAAAAATGTATGGACATTCCCCAGCCTGAGAACGAAGCGCGGGGACTTTAGCATGATTCTCTTTTGCACAGGCTACTGTGCTCAGATTTCAAATTGCAAACTTAAGAGACTCAGCGTGAGGCTAAGCAACGTGGCCTCGGCCTCGAAAGCCATGTCTAAAGAGAGTCAGCTGTACCTGCAAGCCAAACGCGCTCAGCGCTTGAAAACCGGGTCTGATTTATGCAAAAGCGCGGCGTCTCCAGGGCCAAACGAAACGCGCGCAACGGGGCCGGGGAGTCGATGCGGATTACGGCCACGCGGGACTCAAGGAAAGAAGAAAGGGAAGGGAAGGGGGCAGAAGGTTTCCCCTTCCCTCCTAAATCCTTTAACCTCCTCTTCTCAGCATAGCGGGCCTACGTGAGCCTCGCTGGGAAAACTTCAATAAGCAGCTCAACTTGCGTAGCGTGACTTGGCAAAAGCTGCGCCTCGCGGCGCGTTGGCGCGCTCCTCCCCGGCCCACATATGCTTTGAGTAAGTGGCCGCGTCCCTCTGCCTTTCGAAGTCTGCCTCGCAAACTCCCTCCATCCCTCTCCCCGCTTCATTTGTTCGTCTATTTATTCCTTCCTTCCTTCTTTTTCCTCAGAACCGAGCGGGGTGGGGAGTCAGTCTCGGCTTGTTCGCTTTGGATCCAACCCGAGGCCGGGTGAAAATGAGAGCGCGCCACGAGGAAGAAGAGCCGGGCAGGGAAGATGTCGAGATCTCTGGGTTGCCTCCTGCTTCTTCTTCCCTCCCTGCTCGGCTTCTCTTTCTCGGATTAGGAACATGGGGGGGAGGGTTGGAGGGGGGGGGATTGGAAGCAGCCCCAAGAAAGAGGAGGCGAGAGTGGGAGGATAAGATGTCTGCTTATGATTATGAGGTGAACTCTGAACGTTTCCTATTGTTCCAGCCAAAGGCTCTTGAATGTTAATGCTTCCAGGAGTCTCGGAGTTTTAAAGGAGATAGTGAAGGAGGCAGTCCTTTCCTTCTCCCACTGGGAAAAAAAAGATGCATACATTATTTTTGTACACACATATATACACACATATATACACATTATTTTTGTACACACATATATACACATCCAATTAGATTATATTAGTACAGGTAGTCCTCGATTTAGTAATAATAATAATAATAATGATAAAGTTGGAAGGGACCTTGGAGGTCATCTAGTCCAACCCCCTTGGAGGTCATCTAGTCCAACCCCCTGCTCAGTGACTGTTCAAAGTTCCAACAGCACTGAAAAACGTGACTTATGACCGTTTTCACACTTATGATCATTGCAGCATCCCCATGGTCACGTGATCCAATCCAACCGTTTGGCAATTGGCTCATATTTATGACCGTTTCAGTGTCCCAGAGTCATCTGATCCCCTTTTGTGACCTGGCAAGCAGAGTCAATGGGGAAGCCAGTTTCACTTAACAACTGGGTTACTAACTGATCAGCTGCAGTGATTCACTTAACTGTGGCAAGAAGGGTTGTAAAATGGGGCAAAACTCATTTAACAAAAGTCTCACTTAACAGCAGAAATGTTGGGCTCAATTGTGGTTGTAAGTTGAGGTCTACCTGTATTAGATTACGATATTATATTGAAATATGTAGATCTCTTCGAACTTTGTTCCTTAGGAGTCCCTGCTTGTTTGAGGCTTTATAACATTCTACCCATATTTTAAGATAGGGTTCCGTCTTAGGCCCAGTACCCTTCAATATCGTTATAAATGACTTAGATGAGGGAATAGAAGGGGAACTCATCAAATTTGCAGATGACATTAAGCTGGCAAGAATAGCCAACACCCCAGAAAACAAGGTCAGGATCCAAAAAGATCTTCACAGACTTAAACAACGGGCCCTATCCAACAATATGAAATTTAATGTGGAGAAAAGCAAAGTTTTACACTTAGACAGGGAAAACCAAAGGTACAAGTACAGATTAGGCGAAACCTGGCTCAAAAACAGTAACTGAAAGGGACCTTGAGCCAGCAGTGTGCAGCAGCAGTCAGAAAAGCTAATATAATCCTTGGTTGTATAAACAGAGACATAGAATCAAAATCATCTGAAGTATTGATTAATACCGCTTTGTAAAGCCTAGTAAGACCACAACTGGAATACTGTGTCCAGTTTTGGTCACCATATTACAAAAAAGATGTTGAGCCTTTGGAAAAAATGCAAAGAAGAGCAACTAAGACAGGGGTGTCAAACTGCTGGCCCGTGGGCCGGATGCGTCATGGTGAAACCACACCCACCCATTGCCGGCAATGGAAAAAAAGTCACAATACCTCGCGACACGTCACGTGACGTTGCAAGTTTGACACCCCTGAGCTAAGATGATTAAAGTCCTGGAGACTAAAACATATGAAGAATGGTTGCAGGATTTGGGTTTGGCTAGAGAAAAGAAGGACTGAGGTGACATGATAGCAGTATTCCAGTATTTGAGAGGTTGCCATAAAGAGAAAGGGGTCAACTTATTTACCAAAGCATCTGTAGGCAGGACAAGAAACGATGGATGAAAACTAATCCAGGAGAGAAACTTCCTAAAAGTGAGGACAATTAACCAGTGGAAGAGCTTGCCTTCAGAAGTTGTAGATGCTTCATCACTGGAGGTTTTTAAGAAGAGCCTGGGCAGTCACTTGTCTGAAATGGTATAGGGCAGGGGTGTCAAACTGCCGACCCGCGGGCCGGACGCATCATCCGGAAGTCGCGCCCACCCATTGCCGGCAATGGCAAAACTGTCCCAATACATTGCGCGACGTCACGTGACATCACGAGTTTGACATGTCCGGTATAGGGTCTCCTGCTTGAGCGGGGAGTTGAACTAGAAGACCTCCCTTCCAGCTCTATTCTGATTGGTGTTAAATTTTTCCCCTGAAAAAAGTATTGCTTTGAGAAGTACCAAGAAACAGGTTTGTTTACATGGCCTTGCCTCAGAGTTTAAAGAGAGCTAAAACAAAATGGATCAATGACATCAGCAAGTATTGTGGGCCCAGTTGGCAAAGGAAAGCTTAAGACCATATTGTTTGGAAACATGCGGAAGTGGCCTTCATCCTGCTGTGGGTAGACAATGGCTAGAATGATGATGATAGAAATATGTGTGTGAATGTGTGTGTGTGTGTGTATATATATATATAAACTACAACAATTCAGAAGGAGATTAGGATAAAGATACATGCATTATTTTACACATATCCAATATTGCATATTAGATTACTATTACTATTACATTATAATACACACACACACACACGTATAAAAAGTAGGGTAGCAACAACTTAATACTACAGATAGTCCTCTACTTACAACAGTTCATTTAGTGACCTCAAAGTTACAATGGCAGAAAAGCGACTTATGACAGTTTTTCACACGATCACTGCAGCATCCCCATGGTCGTGTGATCAAAATTCAGATACTTGGCAACCAATTCATGTTTAGAACGGTCGCAATGTCCTAAGGTCACGTCATCAGCTTTGGCAACCATCTGACAAGCAAAGTCAATGGGGAAGCCAGATTCACTCAACAATCGTGTTATTAACTAATCAATTGCCGTGATTCACTTAACAAATGTGGTAAGAAAGGTTGTAAAATGGAGCAGAACTCAACTGTCTCGTTTAGAAATTTGGGGCTCAATTGTCATAAGTTGAGGACTACCTGTATTCAGAAGGAGATTTGGAAAGGTTCAGGGCCAGCCTTGATTGCAAAAACAAAGGTGAGCTTTTTCATCTTTTTGGCAAGAGACAACAATGCCATCCTGATACTGGATTATGACAGCCATTTTTCCCCCCCTCAACCAGGATTAATTTAAGGGTGTTAACTAATATCCACTCTGCTGTTAAAAGGCTCTTATACACACTACAGAACTTGCCAAGGCATGAATGGCTTCTCCAAAGGAAAGGCTTCATCTAGAGTTACTTCAAGACCAGTCAAGCCATGACGGCCTCCATTTTTTGATTTATGGTTTTCCCTCAGCCAGTCTTGTTCAGCTTTTGCAAGGCAATATAAGAAACCTTCTAAGCACAGATCTGTGCTAGTTCAGTTAAAATAGGATTGTGCCTTCCTAAAGCCAATGAAAAGAGCCAAAGAATGGGTCAAAGACTATATTAGAAAAAAACATTTGTTCATGCTGTTTCTTTTTTGGGTTTGGTTGCTGAATTCACTTCTGGGCTTAATTTCACAAAAGGTTGCAGAATCCTGTCCATACCAGGGATTAATCACAGTGCTTGAAATGGTTTATGCAAATTTCTTTTACCCCGTTAATCTTTCCTTCCTCCATTTTGCACTCACACGCACATCTGATGGACGGAATGGAGCACACACACACACATTTGATTTGCACAACTGTGTACCTTTTTATTGTTGCACTTGTATGCTCAAGGTGCAAAATCCTGGGGTATTGCAAGTATGCCTAAGGTTTTAGTGTGATGTCATTTTACTCTGGAATTCCCACAGTACAGAAAGCCAGCATATTTATAACTAAAATTGAGAATTATAAAACCACAAGTCTTCATACTGTATTTTTAAAGTAGCACTTGTTGCTAAGATCACAAGAACTATGTCGGACCCAGTTGTTCGGCAAGAAAATTTATTTTCCTCTGCAGCACCCATTTACACTTCTATGGGATGAGAGTTAGCAAACACCACACAGATATTACAAAATATCAATACAATGCTGATTGTGCGGAGTGAAATCCTTTAAAAAAGATACCCTTCCCCTCCTAATAAAGAATTGACAGAGAAATATTCCTAAACCTTAGAATGGGAGCAGTAAACAGAGATGTCAAGGTTCTAAATTCTGGAATGGTATTATTAAAAAATAAAATAGGAAAATATAGAGACTAGTGCAGTGGTGGCGAACTTATGGCATGGGTGCCAGAGGCGGAACTCAGAGCCCTCTCTGTGGGCACGCGCACCGGCGCCCCAGTCCTAGGCCTTCAGCTTGGTTTTATACAACCTTTTCGCTTTAGGCCTCCACCACCGTGTGCAAAAAAAAAAAAAGCTCAATCAGTCAATTTCAACTTCTCGCGGAAAAAAAATGATCTTGCAAAGTTGAAATTGATTGATTGAACTTTTTAGTCCCACCCAGTCTGCCGTTACCACTGCAGCCACGCCCACCCAATTGGCCACACCCACCCGGCACTCGATGATGCATAAGTGGGTTTTGGGTTGCAGTTTGGGCACTCGGTCTCTAAAAGGTTCGCCATCACTGGACTAGTGTGTTTGGTTTAGTGATTAAAGGATTGGACTGGGACAGTAAGAGCTCAGTTCCAATCCCACCACAGCTTGCAGTCTGTCTCTCATCTCAAGGAACCTCAGAGGGATCTTACTGGACTAAAATGAGAGGGGAAAGTATCAAAGCCCCAAAGAGACACACATTATTCAGTAATAAATCAATGTCTGTTTAAGTCATCATTGTGCATTGCTTTTCACCTTTTAT
Source organism: Protobothrops mucrosquamatus (assembly GCF_001527695.2). Classification (NCBI taxonomy): domain Eukaryota; kingdom Metazoa; phylum Chordata; class Lepidosauria; order Squamata; family Viperidae; genus Protobothrops; species Protobothrops mucrosquamatus. The sequence goes on from NW_015386820.1 coordinate 624,295, forward strand.
TGTAACTTCATCTAAGACCTTTCATGCTAGCCACATGAGCAAGGAGGACACATAAAAATACAAGTAACAGAAACATCCACAGATGGGCAAATCAGTCTATTTCTGACTGGTGTCACTTTTGCATCCATCAGCCTGCTCTATCTCACTGCCACATTAATCTGCTATTTAGTTTTAAGTGACAGCCATCAAAATGACACCAAAGAAGGTGCGAGGTACGCAATTCTCCAGGCAGTCTTCATCATGTCGGATACTCAGTACAGCTGGGGGTGGGGAAGAGCAGGCAGAGATAACAACAACAACAACAACAATTCTTCCTTGCTGTTGAAGAGGCATAGATAGCATTCAGAACTGGAGTTGCATTTGCATTTGCAATACCAATGGCAAGGAAGGAAATCCAGAGATGCTTTGAATGGTGAGATTGGTAACAAACACTTTTAAAATATATAATCCAGCAATATCCAGCTTTATTTTGAGTTTTAAATAAGGTATAGAGCAGAGGTCCCAAGCCTTTTGGGCACCAGGGACTGGTTCCATGGAGAGAAGTTTTTCCGTGGACCGGAGAGTGCATAGTTTTGTGTGTTGCCTGCATCTCACAGATGGGGCTTTGCTTGTTTGTGCAGACTGGTTGTTGGCATGCCGCTGCCCAGTACCAGTCCACGGACTGGGGGTTGGGGGACCCCTGGTATAGAGAATTCTTGCAAAATAATTGAAATAAAGAGAATTTAGCAGCTTCTGTGGGTGTAGGTCTGGGACTGAATTTATCATGGAACTTTCAAGGAATGTAACTTTCAAAGAATAAAATCTATATTCAGGTGGCGAAAAAAAAAACCCTTGTCTTTTAACTTTAGGATGCTAAATCTGATAAGCAGCTATCAACATGTGGATTACAATTGAGAACTCAGAGTCTGCTCTTGTGTTCCCTTTTCGTTTTCATTTTTGTCTTTTTTTAAAAATAATTTTCAAAATGTTATTTGAAAATAGCATGTACTTGATCAAGCCGAGTGGGGTCTCTAAAGAGAAAGATGATCCAAGCCCACATTGATGTAAATCAGGCAATTTCAAATTTTTGATGGTTTCGCTTAGCTTCATTTTGTTTTTTAATTGACAGAAGCATTCTCCAAAGCACTGTGTTCTATTTGCCGGATTTCTTTTACCCTGATATTTTAATTCCAATCACAACAACTCTGATGTCTGCCAGTAAAAACAGTCAAGAATGGTTCATGAACCTGCCCACTTTTTTCTCTGCCAGTAAACTTTGGAAAGCTTCTGTTCAGATCTATGATACTGTGTTTCTTCCTTTCAGTGCCAAGTAAAATACAGTTAATTAAGTCTTCAAATTATGCAAGCCTCACACTTTCACTGCACAGCCATCCTGCAGCATAGTTAATATATAAAAATATCAAGCAGGGGAGGGAAAAAAATCACAATTTAGTCTTGATCCACAGCACTATTGTAAATGCTGTAATTACTTAAACCCTATCCCATGGATTAATTATTGAGAATGCCACAATGGCTAACCTCTCATAATTTTATATTTTACTATCATTTGCATGTATTTATTGGTCTTAACATTGTACTAGTTTTCTTTTGCATGTCTTTTATAACACCATTTATCTTCATTAAGCACATTTTAATAGTCTTGTGTTATTTGTATAAGATGAAATAACCATTACTTAGTTACCTGGAACTCATTTGCAATATAAATCTTACATTATGAGTGAATATGTTTTTTTGGTTCATTTTTTTTGAACCAGGGTGAATATGCTTTTTTGGTTCATATTTTGAACCAGGTTGTTGAAGGCCACTCAACACACATACAACTAGGCCCTATGAAAAATGGTGTATAACAAGGGTCTCAGATTTAGTGGAAGGAAAACACGAAAGCCTAAGATGATATGTGGGAGAGACATTGTATCAGAAGATTAATGGGGCCCATAATTGCCTGATCAAATGTAGTAAGTGACAAACCACCGGATCCATTTGGAGGCCAGAAAGTAATTCCTGTTTGGTGGCAAGCTGGATGTGTTCCTTTATTATTTTGACATTAATGTTTAATTACCACTGTTTATACAACATTTCATAGTGGTCCATCATATCGGTGCAGAGTCAATATTTAACATTGGTTAAAGCTTAGATGTCTGGGGAGATCTAGGATCGGATCAAATCTTCATTTGGCCATGGACCTTTGCTTGACAGCCTTAGGTAAGCAACCACTTTTCAATCTACTCTGGATAGTGATAAGAGGCTAAGAAATTGCTTAAGTAAAAAAAAATAAATCACAAAATACCAAAAAGCTTTGAAAAATATAATAAGAATGAAGTGGGTTGCTATTCATTAGCCTTATTTTGTCATAGAGTATCTTCATCTTGTACATTAATGTTGGGTGCAGTTGCAAGACTACCCATGCATTTACATTTATTCCATGTTGTGCTATTTCCTTTTCTAATTACTTTTCTAATTCTATATTACCATTCTGATAAGACTGTGCTCATATTGCAAAAATAATAAGGGAATCAATTTTTTTATAAAAAAAATTATGTTACAGAAAGAAGTTGATTTGTTCTTCCATAATAATTCATTGCATTTTTACTCATAATGTTTGCATTATCCATAAACTGCTTTGGGAAGTCTATTCCCTTGAATTATAGGATGTAAATAAATGTCCTAATTAAATAAATAGGATAAAACTAATCATTAAAAGTAATAATACCCCAAATGGGAGAATGAGGTACTTCATCATTCATCTTTTCAAAAAAGTTCAGGAAAATAACTTTTTTTTCCAGCCATCCCACAACAAGATCGATCAAGAAACCCAGCTTCTGCCTTTTTACTGAATTTGCTATAGTTAACCTCTGTTCTCAAACCAACTAACACAAATTCACCAGTAAATGAAGTATCTGGTTTTCTTAGTACACCATGAAGTTCATTGCTAAGAGTCAATGAGTGAATGGATGATAGTTTAGGTGGCACACAGAGTCCTCTCTGTGGGCACGTACGCCATCGCCCCAGTCCTAGGCCTTCAGCTGGGTTTTATAAAACCTTTTTGTTTTAGGCCTCCACCGTGTCCAAAAAAAAAAAAAGGTTCAATCAATCAATTTCAACTTCTCGCAGGGAAAAAAAGATCTCGCAAAGTTGGAATTGATTGATTTTAGTCCCACCCAGTCTACCGTTACCACCGAAGCCACACCCACCCAATGGGCCACACCCCACCCAATGGGCCACACCCACCCGGCACCCGACAATACATAAGTGGGTTTTGGGTTGCAGTTTGGGCACTCAGTCTCTAAATGGTTTGCCATCACTGGTTTAGAGTCATTATTTCTCCCACTCTGGATATCTCCTTTGGAATTTTATTTAAAACCACTGTAGAGTACCAAAGTAGGGCCCCAGCTCACCAACATCCCTTATGTAGCATCCCACCCCATTTCCCAGCACCCTCCCAGAACTGGTGTTACATTCTTGGTGAGGAGAGGCCCTATATTTTGCAAACCTAAGGCATCCTTTTCTGTACTTAAAACTCTTAAAGCCCATTTCCAAATAGCCCTGGCCCTGTATATTTTAGGAATGTGGTCCTTGCTGTGTCCTTCAAATCTTGTTCTGGCCTTCAAGGTGATGGGAAGTTGTGCATTCCTGCTAGACAATATGGATATAGGGGAACCACATGGCTAAGCCAAGCACATTTTCCAGCAGTAGAATTAAATACAATTTCTCAAGGAGATATTGTTACTGTCCCAAAGCTAAGGTTGTCCAAACCAATAAGCCAGACATTTCCTGTTTCTTCAAACTGGGGAAATGTTTCCCACTCCATATAATAATTAATGTGGAGCAAAAAAATGCTATAATTTTACAGCCCTTGTAATTAGCAAGAAGCATCAATTGATGTGTTTCCTTGTTTATCTATAGGCTGATACCAGCCTCCAACATGATATACGATCTGTAACTAACACCAAGAGACAAATAGGCAGGAAGACAATTTGATAATGATTTCATTGCAAATGCTGGAAATTGGCTAGAAGCATGAGTGTCTGTGGGAATTTTTCTGAGGGCAGAAGAAAATAGCAATGTCTAGTTCTGTAAAAAAAAAAAAAGAGTTTGGATTTTCTGTTTTTTTGTGGGGGGTTTTTTTTGCACGTCTTTGCCATTGAATAGTATCAGACCTTCACATAGGTATTTCATGTGTAGTGCTCATTTCATTTATATTAAAAAAACTAAGCTGTCCAACATATTATAAACTAGTGGTAAAAATAACCACCACCAAAACCCTTCAAACAATTCAGTTCATGGGATAAGCTATTCTTTTTTTCCCCAGTAAATGGGGCTTATTTGGGAGAGCCAGCTTTATATAAATCTCACAAACATTCCTTTTCTTTATCTCAGTGAGATTTGCAGCAGACAGTTCCTGGAAGCATATCATGTCCTCCCGAAAGAACTCTCTAAAGCAATGATATATATTTTGGAAAATCTGTGGAGCTCCATCAATTGGAGTCATGATTTTGAATGGGAGATTTGAGATAATAGTGAGATTATTATTAGGATCAGGGGTTGCAGTGGTTTTCATGTTTTTAATCCTTGTGTACCAATCAGAATCACCTGAGATATAAAATATCCTGAAGAATGTTCAGCCTATCAACATTACTCCAGGAGAACAACCTAAAATCATCCCGGAAGTCTCAAAGAATCCAAAATTATACCCAGGGCTTTGCAAGCATTTCTTTGTGTGACCATCTAGACTTCTGGAGTAAAGTTCTGTCTTCACAGATGAGTAACAAAAAGGAAGTGTATATAACAATGGAGAAGTTTACAACAAGATAAACATGTTCAGAAAAATGTATTTTTTAAAGCTTTAAGTTAGCTTTAAGTTACAAAGCAAATTCTTGTATTTGCTTGCACCTTTTTTGTGCAAACACACTATTGTCCAAACACAGACTAGAATGCTGAATTGTTTTGAGAACAACACTGATTTTGCTCTAATAATTTTTTTTTTAAAAATTGTTCTTTGTATACCATCTATTTCAATCATTTGTAAGAATGTTCATTCCTTGATTCAAAACATTAAAGACGGGTGTTGTGTCCCGTGCCTGCAGAAGCAGGCGCGGGAAGTTGCAAGAGTCCCGGGCATTTGCAAAAGCGGGAAAGGACTACCTTGTGACTGGGGGGAATTGTCCGGGGATTTGAGAGTATATATAGAGGCTTGCGCGCCTCTGGGGTTGTCGATGTTTGTAGAGTGGAGCAAACAATAAAGACTTGTTGAAGATGAATCGTCTCAAGCGCCATTATTCCCAGGACTTAACACTGGCGACGAGGATGGGATGCAGACTCACCCAAAGACTCACCCAAAGAAGTCCGGGAAAGAAACGGCGTGGAAGTCAGCGTTATCCTGCCAGTACGGAAATCGCTGGAGGGTGCGTGCGGCTGCAGAAGACGACCCTGATCCTCGAACATCGTGAAAGTCAGCGTTATCCTGCCAGTACGAAATCGCTGGAGGGTGCGTGCGGCTACAGAAAACGACCCTGATCCTCGATCAGGGCTTGGAAACACATATTTCAACAGAGAGATCAGCGAGCTGGGGAATCAACAGAGAAATCTGGAAGTGGAGTGGCCAAGATTCTGCGGCCCACTCGAAGCGCTCCAGTGACTGCAACCATCCACACGAAGGTGGACAAGCATTACCAAGCAGCTGGGAAGAGGTCCAAGGATCGTCAGGACAAGGGCCCAGCTGAGCTTCATTGCATCGGACGCGGTGGACGCCAGAAGCGTGCGGAAATAAAGGCTACATCGCTACGAGCTGCCTGGGTCGACTGAAGGAGTTTCTACTAGACGGCATGATTTGCCACGATATGGCGGCTCCTTCACACCCTTCTACCAAAGGTGGCGTCCATGTTGGGCGCAGCATTGTTTATTCTAGGGGGGAGGGGTGTTGTGTCCCGTGCCTGCAGAAGCAGGCGCGGGAAGTTGCAAGAGTCCCGGGCATTTGCAAAAGCTGCCCGGGACCAGACTGACCGGCGCCGGCCTTGCGCACATGCGTAAGGCGGGAAAGGACTACCTTGTGACTGGGGGGAATTGTCTGGGGATTTGAGAGTATATATAGAGGCTTGCGCGCCTCTGGGGTTGTCGTTGTTCGTAGAGTGGAGCAAACAATAAAGACTTGTTGAAGATGAATCGTCTCAAGTGCCATTATTCCCAGGACTTAACAACGGGGAAGAACCTTTTTGATAAAACAGGCAGAACAGTGGCTACATGTTTTTCTTTTCATGTCAGCTTAAAAAATTCCTCTTTCATTAATGAAAGTGTAGAATGGGATCAACTGGTCTAATATGTGCCATTGTATTTCTCAAAATTTAAAAATAATAATAGATAAATAACCTTTATTGTCATTTTTTTTTACTGTGGGCACATTGGCACTCATTAAAAATGAAATTTAGTTGCTTGCTTTCAAGTGTACACATACATAACACACATTTAAACATGCTATGTACAACATATGTATAAACCTACACCCTCACATATAAATAACATATAAATTTTAATCACAGTCTTTTTATTTTATTTATTTTATTTATTAATATGGTGTTTTTCTATAACAAAATAAAATGAAGACTACTGTTATAATTATTGGTGTCCTGAAAGGAGAATTAGTCTAAAAATATTATAAATTTCAATTAAAAGTGCTGAGTATAGATAAGGATATATTGATGCACACAAAGAAACCAAAAGGGAGGAGGAATCTGCAACACAGAAAGTTAGGAAGTATCTAGAAGAGCCTGAGATTATGACAACCTTTTGAGTTCAACCATAATTGTAGGCTACAGCTGGGAAAAATCAGACTAAGCCAGACTATACCAAGGAAGACACTGTTGCATGCAGTCCTCTTCCTGCCTTTTTCACCTGGCAATGGGAAAATTCAAGAGAATAATAACAAAATGGGCACCTGCAATGGGCTACATCAGAACCTTCTGAAGTTGTACATTGCCAGCTGTTTTCCCATAAACCCATCTGACCTCTACATTACATTTGGTCATGATGTGTCAGCCCTTTGAGGGAGTGTCAAAATCTGAGACGTTTTCTCAAATTACATTTGTACTTTGGACTGTGTCTTCTCTCACCTGACTGTTGCTTTGATTGTAGTTCTTCCTCTGTTTCCTCAAGGTTATTATCACAGCCCTTTATGGGGTGAGAATTAATCTTCAAATTTTCTATTTTTCCTTACCTTCTCTTTTCTTTTGCATCATGCCTTTTTCAGTTAGAAGCCCAGGGGTACAGATATTTTGTTTGCAGAACCATCCACAGAAGGGATCTCAAAAGTCAAGAATGGCAGCCACAACCGCATAAGACAAGACCTGCTACCTTTTTTTCTCTCTCGTGCAGCTTATCTCAAACACACCTTTGATTACACATTCAAACATAATTGAATTTTTTGACTTCTGAGGATTCCTCTGCTTGTTTTTATTCATAGGGATCTCTTGGTTATAAATGTTTTTAACTTCTGTGCTTTGATTCCAAATCCAACTTCTTTGTTTGACCACTTCTTCTTCCGTGGCTTGGTATTTCCAAAAGTATTCATCCATCTTGAGAACACTGTCTCAGATTAGGTGCTAATTGTTCCACCATTATCTGAGATCTGCTTGGCTCTGCTTTCTGCAGGGACTAACGTAAGCAAGGAAGACAAGGGACATTTTGTTCCTCCCATCTTTTTCTCTTTATATACTTTGCCCTTCTACCCTACAGGAGGAAGGTTTGGAAAATGCTTCTATCATTCAGAAATGTCCTTTGAGAGAAGAGAACAAAAATAGGTGATGAAAGGACCATGTGTATGTTTTTTACAGAGTGTTGCTTCTGCCATTTGATTTTTTTTTATAACAAGTCCTATTATAAGTCTGCCTCCCACTTCTTCTTAGGGACAAACAATTGGAAAAGACTCCTTTACCAAGTTTAAGAAACTGGGGTTGTTTGCAAAAAGAGAAACAAAAATGTTATTGATGGTCCAATATAATACTCTAGCTAAGATCCATATTATCCCAAAGCTAGGCATTTTTTTCCCCAGCGCATCAGACAGAAAATCCTACCAGGCATTCCTTTCCATCCTGGCGGCACAAAATGCAGTAATCGCCAATGGAAAAAACTAAGAACATACTGCCTTTTGTGATACTGTGAACCTGCCTTGCTCAGTTTAATAGTAGGGTTGGCCTTATAAAATAGGGTAAAAGTGTTTTGAACGTAACTAGAGAATAGGATAAGGGAAAAAGGTGGGGAGACTAAGGGTGAAGAGGCAACAAGTTGAAATTTACCAACCATCCAAGAAAAAGAAAATCACAAAGCCAGTAAAATGCCAGCTATGATTAATTCACATACTGAAAGGGAGTTATAATGTCCACCTGTAGAATTTTGCTTCCTGTTGGCAATCTGTTAGTTCTGTAATAAGCTCATAATATTGCATTAGTTGGTGAACACACTGTTGCAATGTTGTGGTTGGACCAATCTCAGAAAGGACCCAATGTATGGAGAAGAATAGACAGTTGATGAGAGAGTAGCTGCTTGTGTACTCAGGGGAAATCTGATTGTGAGGCAGAGTACATCACGCTTGGTTTCATCAGGACTTAAGCTGACCTCTGGCTCGCCTTTGAAGAAACAAATGTGGTTCTGTGGGCACTAATTCAAAATAAGCCAACACAAATTAGTTCCATGCACTATCTAAAATTCAAAACCATTTCCCTGAAAGAGCACTACAAAGCTAACTGAATTACAGCATTCAGTCACAAATGCAGGACTATCAGAACAGGTAGAATTCTTTTATGAATCCATGGAGGTTCCTCTTATAAAACACAAAGAAGAGGGAGTCAAGCTATTCTCCAAGGTGCCTGAAGGCAGGACAAGAAGCAGCGGATGGAAACTAATCAAGGAGAGAAGCAACCTAGAACTAAGGAGAAATTTCCTGACAGTGAGAACAATTAACCAGTGGAACTCCTTACCTCCAGAAGCTGTGAATGCTCCAACACTGGAGGTTTTTAAGAAGAGACTGGACAGCCATTTGTCTGAAATGGTATAGGGTTTCCTGCCTGAGCAGGGGGTTGGACTAGATGACCCCCCCAAGGTCCCTTCCAACTTTATTATTATTATTAACTTTATCAGAGCTTGGAAAATGAGACTTCAGAAGATTTAGAGAAGGGGTGTCAAACCGCTGGCCCGCGGGCCGGTTGCCTCATGTGGAGGCCGCGTCCACCTCAGCTCCAACAATGCGGAAAAGTCACGACACATCACGTGACGCGGCGAGTTTGACACCCTTGATTTAGAGGCTGGAGTACGGAGTCTTTTCTGTCACATGGTCCCTAAAAATCAGCCCAATTGTACCTTTCTTTATTCTTAAGTTGGTTCATTATCTGGTGTCGGATTGAACTATAGTTTCTCATTACAAACATTTCACATGCTCATTATCGGGCATTATTAAGTTACTTAGTTTTAAATATTCCAGTCAACTCAAGTATTGAATTGCTTTCTTGAAATTTGACAATATGAACCAATTTTCAAAACGTCTACAAAGAGGCCTCCTCTTTAATAACAGGAAGCAGGCAAAGGGCTATTATAAGCTGCATTTCCTGATGTAAAAATGCATTAACCTTCAGTGGAATTGCGCTGATTTACACTTGAGAATGATTTGCTCAACAAAATATAGATTTATTCCTATAATCTGCTTCTAAATTTTGAGGCTTAAAATGGGGAATGTAATTTGGTTTTAGAATCACTGAACCGGAAAAGATTCTATGAAGTAGATATTTCTTTGATAAAGAAAGGAGACAGAGAAATTGCACACATTTGTTATTTCAATTTCTACCTTACTTCTAATCAAACAAAGCATAAAACTCTTAAAGCCCAATATTAAAAACAGGTTGCAATCATTAGTATCCCACCCTTTTGATCTTTAGGAAAATTAGAAAAATCTTGCAAAAGAAAAGACGGTTTGTATTTAAAGGTTCGTGGTTGCCTCCATGTTTTTGTTCTGTCTTTTTTGCTCTTTTTAATTTTTATAGGTATTAGAGGTTAGGGATTCATTACTTTATATGTTGACACTGTTAGCCACCAAAGCGTTCAAGAACGGGCAGCCCATAAACCAAATGAATGAATGAACTAAAGTCACAACTGAAGAACAAAGACTTACTTTGTCAAAAGTAGAAAGTGTGGAGGACTTTCCAAGAAGTGCATTCCATAGTTTGGAATGATGCTACACATTGGCTACAACTCAATATTTTGGCTAGTTATCTTAAAAATATTCTCTTTCTATTAAATACAATTCCCAGAGCTATTTTACAGATATGCATATAAAATGCTTCCTGTTACACAAAGGAGCTGATTCAGCAAGACATAAATGTTGAAGAAATTGAAAACAGTGACAGCGAGACTATCAAATTCAACCTCGTATTTATGGAAGAAAAGGTGACCTGAATTTAAGATGATTTTCACAAAAGGAAGATTTATCGGATTCTTTCACTTCACTCTGAGAATCTCAAGATGCTCCTTCATTTTTAGAAGTAAATCATTTGGGAAGAACACTAGCTTTCCTTTCAGATAATATAATAAATTTAAATGGAAAATTGCCAGAATAGTCCAATACTGTACTGTTTATTTTGTTCAAAGAGAAGATTTCTACAAAAAGGACTTGTCAAAAAGGAATCTCCAAAACTTTGAGGTTGTTCAAACACATAATAATAGAACCTCAGCATGCATATATATGTAGGTATATATATGTGTGTATGTATGTTTGTGTGTGTGTATACACACACACATATATACAGTGCATTTAGAAAGTATTCAGACCCCCTTCATTTTTGTCAATTTTGTTATTCTGCAGCCTGATTTTACAGTTGTTGAAATTAACTTTTTTTCTCATTAATCTACGCTCAGTACCCCATAATGACAAAGTGAAAACAGGATTTTAGAAATGTCTATACATTTATTAAAAAGAAAAAAACTGAAATATCACATTGGCATAAGCATTCAAACCCTTCACTCAGTACTTTGTTGAAACACCTTTGGCAGCAATTACAGCCTCGAGTCTTTTGGGTTATGACGCGACAAGCTTTGCACAACTGGATTGGGGGGGAGGGGTTCTGCCATTCTTCCTTGCAAATACTCTCAAGCTCTGTCAAGTTGCCTTTTTCAGGTCCCTCCAGAGATGTTCAATAGGGGTCAAGTCAGGGCTCTGGCTAGGCTACTCTAGGACATTCACAGAGTTGTCCCTAAGCCACTCCTGTGTTGTCTTGGCTGTCTGTTTAGGATCTTTGCCATGTTAGAAAGTGAACCTTTGGCCCAGTCTGAGGTCATGAATGCTGTGGAACAGGTTTTCATTGATGATATCCTTGTACTTTGCTCCATTCAGCTTTCCCTCAACCCTGACCAAACTCCCAGTCCCTGCTGCTGAAAAACACCACCACAGTCTGATGCTGCCACCACCATGCTTAACTTTTGGGATGATATTGGGTAGGTGATGAGCAGTGCCTAGTTTCCCCCAAACATAACATTTAGAATTGAGCCCAAACAGTTCAATTCTGGTTTCATCAAACCAGAGAGTCTTGTTCCTCACAGTCTGAGAATCTTTCAGGTGCTTTTTTGCGAAGTCCAAGGGGCTTTCATGTGTTTTGCACTGAAGAGAGGCTTCTGTCTAGCCACTCTGCCATAAAACCCAGATCGGTGGAGGGCTGCAGTGATGGTGGTCCTTCTGGAACTCTGTCCCATCTCCACACAGGATCTCTGGAGCTCGGTCAGAGTGACTATTGCATTTTTGGTCACCTCTCTTCCTAAAGCTCTTCTCCCCTGATTGCTCAGTTTGACCAGGCAATCAACTCTTGGAAGAGTCTTAAGTTGTGCCAAACGTCTTCCATTTGAGAATTATCGAGGCCACTGTGCTCTTAGGAAACTTCAGTGCAGCAGAAATTATATTGTAGCCTTACCCAAATCTATGCCTTGCAATAATCCTATCTCTGAGCTCTGCAGGTAGTTCCTTTGACCTCATGATTTTTGCTCTGCTAGTATGCGTTGTCAGCTGTGAGGCCTTCTATAGAGATGTGTGTGTCTTTCCAAATTAAAAAACTCTCTGATAAATTGAATGACAAAAAGGACAAGTATAAAAAGTGAAAAGAGGGGCATATAACTAAGGCAGAATATCAGCAAATAGCCCAAGCCTGCAAAGATGAAGTGAGGAAAGCTAAGGCTCAAATTGAACTAAGGCTTGCGACAAAAGTCAAAAATAACAAAAAAAAGTTTCTTTCAACATGTAAAAAACAAGAAAAAGGTTAAGGAAAAGATTGGTCCATTATTGGGAGAAAGTGGCAAGAAGGTGACAAGCAACAGGGAAAAAGCAGAACTGCTTAACTCGTTTTTTGCATCTGTCTTTACACAAAAGGATAAAATAATCCAACCTATCAAAAACAGTACCGTAAAAAACAGATCAGAAAGTTAAGATAGGCAAGAAAATGGTAAGTGAGCACCTGTCCACCCTAGACAAGTTCAAATCACCAGGACCAGATGGACTACACCCCAAGGTTCTCAAGGAACTGGCAGATGTGATCTCAGAACCACTGAACTATATTTTTCAAAGATCCTGGAGCACTGGGGAACTACCAGAGGACTGGAAAACAGTTGATGTAGTTCCCATCTTCAAAAAAGAGGAAAAATGGATCCAGGAAACTACAGACCTATCAACCTGAGCTAAATACCTGGGAAGATTCTGGAAACGATAATCAAGCAAAGAATCAGTGAACACCTAGAGGCAAACAAAGTCATTACCAAAAGCCAACATGGATTTGTCAAAAACAGATCATGCCAGACAAATCTTATTGCATTTTTTGACCAGGTGACAAAATTAGTGGACCAGAGGAATGCTGTGGATATAATTTACTTGGACTTCAGTAAGGCATTTGATAAAGTAGATCACAATCTACTACTTGATAAGATAGAAAAATGTAGGTTAGACAGCATCACCACCATATGGATTCGTAGCTGGCTGACCGGCTGTACTCAGCATGTGGTCCTCAATGGAACTGCAGCTACATGGAGGGAAGTGTGTAGTGGGGTGCCCCAGGGCTCTGTTCTGGGCCCAGTGCTCTTCAACATCTTCATCAATGATTTGGATGAGGGGATAGATAGGGATAGAACTCATCAAATTACAGATGACACCAAGCTGACAGGAATAGCCAACACTCCAGAAGATAGGCTTAAGATACAGGAGGATCTTGCCAAACTTGAACATTGGGCGCTATCTAACAAAATGAAATTCAATGGTGAAAAAAGTAAGGTTCTACATTTAGGCAAGAAAAACCAAATGTACAGGTATAGTATAGGGGGTACCTTGCTTAATAGTAGTAACTGTGAGAGGGATCTCGGAGTCTTAGTGGACAATCACTTAAATATGAGCCAGCAGTGTGCTGCGGCTGCCAAAAAAGCCAACACAGTGCTAGGCTGCATTAACAGAGGGATAGAATCAAGATCACGTGAAAATACCACTTTACAATGCCTTGGTAAGGCCACACTTGGAATACTGCATCCAGTTTTGGTCACCACGATGGAATGGATAGAAACTAACCAAAGAGAGAAGCAACCTAGAACTAAGGAGAAATTTCCTGACAGTTAGAACAATTAATCAGTGGAACAACCTGCCTCCAGAAGTTGTGAATGCTCCAACACTGGAAGTTTTTAAGAAGAGACTGGACAGCCATTTGTCTGAAATGGTAGAGGGTTTCCTCCGTGAGCAGGGGGTTGGACTAGATGACCTCCAGGGTCCCTTTCAACTTTATTACTATTGTTATTATTATTATATCATGTCCAATCAATTTAATTTATCACGGCTTGGTTCCAATCAAGGTGTAGAAACGTCAGCAACGATCAAGAGAAATGGGAGGCGCCAGAGCTAAATGTCAAGTGTTATTTCAAAGGGTCTGAACACTTATGCCAAATTTCAGGGTTTTTTTCTTTTTAATAAATTTACAGACATTTCTAAAGTTCTATTTTCACTTTGTCATTATGGGGCACTGAATGTAGATTAATGAGGGGAAAAAAATTTCTACTAAATCATCCAAGGTCTTGCTGTTCAGCATCCAGATTCTCAGTGGATGAGGCTGTTGACAAAAATAGAAAAGGAAGTTGTAGCCAGCTAGTTTGCATATGAAGTAGCTCTATAACTTCTGTTAAGATCAGGGGTGCTCCAAAGCAGACAGTGCAACAGATTGTGCAACAGTGTCCTTTGGGCACGAAACAGGAAATCCCCAGAGACTTTCTATATGCAACTGCATCGTGTATAGGTAATATAATTTACCTCTGAATCCGTAAATAGTTTCATATTTGTTCATTGAGAATGTAATTGTGATGTGCTTTTTAATATTTCCGCCATACGCCAATTAATTTTCCCAAGGGGCCAAACATTTTGGAAGGGCAAAATCTTGTCCAAAGAATAGTTTGGACCATATAGCAATAATCCTCTAGGCAGCATAAAAAAAACCATCATGTTTTCAGAAAACTAAAGCCATGCACCTCAACCAGAGACTCACCCTGCGTCAAGAGGGCCTCTGTCGGAAGGGCACCAGGCAAAGAAATCTCCTAAGAATAAGACAGTAGAAGAGAAGGTTAAATAAATGATGGGTGTGATGAATAAGGCAAACAACAAAAGTTGATTAAAGAAAGTTAGATACCTCTACTCACATTTCCACATGGATGTGATGGGCAGAAGGAATAACCTTGAGGAAAAGGGGCCAGAGCCGCTATGCAGACGATGGTCAGATAAAAGAAACCTGAAATTGCATCAGAACAGTAATCTGAGAAAACATCTCAGACAAGAATCTTTCTAATTCTCAGAAAGATAAAGCACATTTAGACTTGCAAAATTCTGTTACCATCGCCTTACAATAAATTTTGCATAACTTTGGTTTCCTAATTTGATCTATCTTGAAGTGCTTGACAATGGAAGGAGAACTTCAGTGAAGGAGCATCCTTTGGAAGATGAATAGGGTGGCAAATTGAATTTGTTTTAAGAAAATGAATGTACTTTTCCTGATATAAAGCATACTAAAGCATAGACATCTTGTACAACATATTTTTTTTCTCTCTCATTTTTTTTTAAGAAACAGGCTAAATTAATTGTAATGTCTTGGGAGGTCATGATAAGGCCATTGTCTAACATGAACCACCTTCATAAGGAAAGCTGTTACGACTGTATCGTTTTTTTCGTCAAACCCAAATGAAGGAAACAAAGGAATATTTTTGAGCAAGGTGTTTGCAGTTGTTTTTTGTCTCATGTATAACACAGGAAAAAGGAAAATGTTTCCTTGGTTCAGACCCTCTGAATCATGTTTCCAGAGGGACAGGCATTTTCAGGACAGTAAGTACTGAGGTATAAATAACTTTTGCTAAGTTAGTTATTTACTTGTATTTCTTTTAAAATAAAATAAGCTATGGAAAATCCTAAGGCTTTTTTCCCCTTCTCAGTTGAACTTTGTTCCAAAAACCTTAAGAAAATTAACCAGCTCTGACATATTTCAATTACAAAGGGAAACAATATGATAATAAAACCATGCTTTTGCTGAACTTCATCTTACTGAACTGATTTTCGTATAATTACTTCAGTTCAGTTTGCATTACTGATTCTCCTTATTTCCCTCTTGTTGGAAAGCATAAATTTTCCTGTCACAAATTCAAAATAGATTCTATATGAAGTATATTTTTATATGTATATAAAGGTCTAGATTAACTTTGGTAATTTGAAAAATATGCTCTAGATTAATTTTAGTTCGGTCAGACATTATCAAGAAATCGAACTTCCTGTAGCTGAAAGCAAAATAGTCTCAGCTGTGGTCTTCTAGGAGAAGCCACAAATGGCTGGGTTCATAGTTCTCATTGAACTATCAACCATAATTAACCAACTATAGTGCCTGTGCTCATGCAAATCACATTTCTGTGCAGAACTGGAACAAACTATTGTTACATTTTGTTGTTACCTCCGTGAATCCATGAAAGTTTACAGCAAAGCAGTTGTCTAGCTACTGTGACTGTCCTCAATCCAACATTCAATAAACAGGTAGACAAAACATTTTTGGTTCTAGGAGCTATTCCTGGGTCTTGATACTTGAAGAGTGTTTTACGCGGTAGCTATTTAACACCCAGCCATTGAAAATATATGAACTTTCTATAGCTGCCTGCTTTTGATTCAGAATACAGATCCAGCTGGTCTGATATGATCTATGTTGATATTGTTGGATCCCTGAGGTCTCGGGCAGATACCTTCCAGCTCTACTTTGAGAAGTCATGAACTGAGCCGGGGATTTTTCTCACATGTGCCATCTGCTCCGTGATCTTCCACAGACCAACACTCCAGTAATTAATCCAACAAGCAAGTCTTTTGCACAGCAGGAAGAAGGAAAGAAAGGAAAGTTGTGGAGATAATATCTACATATCTATATAAATAAAAATGTAAATGTTCGTTTGTTCAAAATCTTAAATCTCCGAAAGTTCTTCACCGATTGCTTTGAAATTTTGACACAATGTTGCATTCGAATACGCACATGTTTTTATATACCTACTATTATATAGATGTCACACCTGTGACAGGTAAAAACATTTAACCTGTCTGAGCCACAGCAACGCGTGGCCGGGTACAGCTAGTTGTGAATAATAACCATAGGTGGAGCTATTCTCTGTGAGTGTATTATGACTACTATGACAGTGCAATCAAATGTATGTGTGATACACATAGAAAAACAAGCAGACCTTCAAGCACACTATGAGAAACTCATCTTGAGTTTTATGATCACATCCCATGGACACTCCTGAAATAATGTTTGGTTGAAACAGCATAGTAAGGTGTGGCAGTCATTCACAGATGTCCTGAACAAGATAATTTGCATCTATGACTGATGGAGATGAATTTTGTTTTGTATTTCTTTTTCAGCAAGGACAAAGATCATGCTTTTTTTCCACACATGGGGCAGAATGAACGTGAGATTTTAAAACTGTCCAATTAGCAGAGATAAATTTCCATACAAAGACAATAGAAGATTTGGAGGGCTTAAATGTTAAAAATCTGGGGTTTAATCTCTGCTCATTCAACTATGTCTGTCATGTAAAATTAGTCTGCAACCTCTTTTTTTCTGACAGGCATGTCATCTTGAAGACCTCCATCCATAATAGGAAGGTACAACCTGCTCTGTGTTAGGATGGGTTGTATCTACTCAATTACTTCCTTCAGCTCATTTTTTTTAATTTAACCAAAATGTGCAGATTTTTTTCATAACTGGGATGTGAGGAAACACACCAGTGATTTGATATCTTTATTCCTGCTATGCCTAAAGTTGCTGCTTGTATGAGTTTTATAATATCACTTGTATTTCACTTGCCGTTCCTTTTCTTAAATCTAAAATGAAATTAATGTTTGCTAGCAAAGGAAATTTTCCTTGGCATATTAAACAAAAAAAAAAGAGGCCCAATCACTTCTTGTTTTTGCAGTTCTCGATGTTACTTCCCAAAGCTCTCCCATGTTTTATCAAAAGTAGAAAAACAGGAAATCCCAGTGAGCTCACACTTGTCATAGCAAAGACTATAAACTGTAATGTTCAGAGTCAATGGGACTCTTTCACAAAAGAAATGGCCTCAATTAAAAACAGGGAGATGGTAACTCCAGAGGAGAAAGAGAAAGTGGACTCTTTGGTCCTCTTGACCAGTTCTTTAAACAACCATTACATAATTTATTTCATTCAATTACAGAGCAAACACAGCCACTGCATTTTTTACATCCATGTAAATCAGGGGTGTCCAACCTTGGCAACTTTTAAGACCTGCGGACTTCAATTCCCAGAATGCCCCAGGTAGCCATGCCATGCTAGCTATATATATAGATAGATTTCTTGCATTACAGGAAGTTACCCGCAGCATTTTTATAGCAACTGCCATTGTCATGATCGGTCGGGTTACACAAATGTATGGCTGCGCAAATCCTTTGAAAGAGCTGCCTTGGAAGGTTTGGCAGATTGTTTAAATCACTTCTGGTTAAAGGAGCCATGTTTTCTTTCAGGTTGTAGAAGCTGTTCCCAGTTTTCTTTGCAGGCCTGTCACATGCAGCCATTTTGTACTTTTCCCAACAAATTGATGAGACAGCATGCACAGATAGGTGGAACAAGGAATTGTTCAACTACAGTAGCCATTTTAACAAAATGGGAAAAAAATCATTTGTGCATTTCCAAGCTCCTCTTTCAATAGATTTGTATAACCCTATTATATGGGTACAGATTAACAAAATACCTTTGCATCCAGGGACACATTTAAGTGCTAAACTACAACTATGCAAAGGCTAATGCTAATAAAAATTGTACTAAATCTGTTACTAGAATTTAGTATCAGTTTATTTAGTATTAACATCAACTGTTCTACAGCACTGTACAATGGCACATGGTGATTTTAAAAGCAAATGTGCATAAATGCTTATAATTTTGTATGCCCTTAAATTGTCTATTTGTGTTTGCAAATTCCAACTGCAGATATAACTACTTTGTGACATTTACAATTAATGCTAGATACAGCAAAATGTATGTTAAGAATATGTGGAACAGATGTAACTTTTAATTAAGATGAATCATTTAATGCACACTCAAGAATTGGGCCACCCTTCAAAAAAAACAACCCTCCATTCTCTATCAATCCAATTTCACAGGCAACCATTAATTGAAACTCCCCCAGGAATAAATCCATTGCTATCATCTCAATGAGTACAGTATGAAAAAGTATAATTGTTTGGTCTCGGATACCTTAATATTTTCCACTGAATCTCAACCTCGCCCCCAAACTTTGGTTTGCTTTTCCTCCTCATACTTTTGATGTTAGATCAAACATGACAACATTTATCAGTCAGCAGAATGAACTGAACCTATTCAGACTTAAAAGCCTCTGGGTGAGGGATTTCTTTAATCATATTCAGGCCAATTATGAGGATTTCAGGTCTGTGCTGCAACGCGGTTCAGTATGAACTGTTGCAATTTAATAGCTCCAGGGGGGTGGGTGGGGGTGGAGGGTAGGGAGAGAGACAAATAATAAAGGACTTTATTTTCTTCCTCTAGTACCTTTTTCCTGCTTTCCTACTTCAAAAGCTAAGAAGGATTAGGGTAACCCATGAGAACAGTGTTGTACAGATCTGCTGCCGAGTTCACACAGTTAAGGAATCCAAATGGCTGATCTCCAGGTTAGCAAGATGACATAAGGAGAAAGTATCTGCAAGGCCTAGCATTATTTCACAGGCCCTTCGGCCTCCTGAACAACTGAGTTGCAGAAGAAAACTTTTGTAGGGCAAGCAGGAGAGGAAATATATGAACTTCCTTCAAGATTTTTAGTATAATCAACCAGCTGACTTGAAGGATTCCAACAAAACCACCTTGGATACAATCTCTCTCTCTTCCCATTTAATTTATATCACAGATAAATGGAGCTCATAACTTAAGATACAATATTGCACCTTTGGGTGTTTAAATACAAGCTGCAAACTGAGCTTTTTAATAATAATAATAATAATAATAATAATAATAATAATAATAATAATAATAATAATAATAATAATAA
>NW_015386820.1:644508-666064 GCF_001527695.2 Protobothrops mucrosquamatus
CAAGTAAATTATATCCACAGCATTCCTCTGATCCACTAATTTTGTCACTTGGTCAAAGAATGTAATAAGGTTTGTCTGGCATGATCTGTTTTTGACAAACCCATGTTGGCTTTTAGTAATGACTTTGTTTGCCTCTAGGTGTTCGCTGATTCGTTGTTTGATTATCTTTTCCAGAATCTTCCCAGGTATTGAGGTCAGGTCCCACCTTTATTATGTTTATAAATAACTCAAGGCAGTGAACATAACTAATATTTTCCTCTTTCCTATTTTGCCCATAACAACAACCCAATGGGTTGAGAGAGTGACTGGCCCAAAGTCACCCAGCTGGCTTTCAGGCCTAAAGTGGGACTAGAACTCACAGACTCCTGGTTTCTGGCCTGGAGCCTTAATCACTACACCGAACTGACTTTCAACCAAGCAAGGAACCAGAATAGGATAGAGAAGATCAATGGTCCAAAGTACATCCAAATCATGTACTGATGAAGATACTCTGCCAGGACTGCTGGGAGAACAGATTGTTGAAAGCCACATTCTGAAGTCAACATTCCACCCTGCTGGAAAAGTATACACTGCTGAATGTTTATTAGAACTAGGTTACGGTAGTAACATGAATTGTGAACTTTGGTTTTTATACTAAATGCCATGGACATATCATGTAGCTAAAACCACCATAGTATGATGCTTAAACATTCAGATGGGAACCGGGCACATATAAATCCACCTGGAAACAAAAATCAGTGAAGAGATGTATACTACAGGTAGTCCTTGATTTACAACAGTTCACTTAGGGACTGTTCAAAGTTACAACTGCACTGAAAAAAGTGATTTATGACCATTTTTCACACTTATGTACATTGTAGCACCTCCATGGTCCCATGATTTACATTTGGATGCTTGGCAACTGACTCAAATTTATCATGGTTGCCGTGTCCTGGGGTCATGTGATCACCTTTTGCAACCTTCTGACAAGCAAAGTCAATGGGGAAGCCAGATTCACTTAACAACCATGTTCCTAATTTAACAACTATAGTGATTCACTTAACTTTTTTTGTTTTGTTCAAGTGTTAGCTTCCCAGAGTCATTTATATGAAGGGCAGTCTATAAAAGTATTAAATGCATAAAAATAATGCCATAGAAAATTAACTAAATGACACTTATAGTCACAACCAGGGATGGACCCATGGACCCTCTAGATCAGGGGTGTAAAACTGCCGGCCCGCAGGCCGGATGCATCATGCTGAAACCGCGCCCACCCCATTGCCGGCAATGGAGAAAAAGTCACGATATGTCACGACACGTCACGTGACGTTGCGAGTTTGACATCCCTGTTCTAGATAGACCTGGAATAGGAAAGAGGATGTTTGCAGAAGTTTTGACAATTTATTCCTATTGCCCTGGCCAGTATGATCCATGTCAATGGACCATTGATGGAATGGTCATCTAAAACTTATGTAAAGGTTCAAGGTACGATGTAACTCCTGGGTTTGTAAGTGGGATAGAAGGAATGTTTCATATGCAGGTTGCCTCTAGGACTTCCATAATTTGTCAGGCTGTCTGTGAGGGTACATCATTTAACTAACTGGTTCTTTCCCCCTCTTTTGGAACCCTGAAATTGCTTTGCCCTGAGAAAGATGGCCTTTCAAGAGTTTACAGTAATTTTAGACAGCTTCTTGCACCACTTACATTGCCAATTTGCTTCTTGGTGGAATTCAGGATGTGGTTACTTGAGGGACCTATCAGCAGAGACATTGAGAGTCAGGTGGCATATAAGTCTAATAAATTACTATTAATTAATAAATTACTATTACTATTTAAAAAAAAACACCTCATGCCATCATTTTCAAACTGTGATTGATACCCGAGAAAGGCTCAGGTTGGTTTTAAGAACTTCTACACATAATATTAACCACCACTATAAAGAGGTATTTGAAAAGTCTGGTCAAAGATGGACTCCCTGCCTAAGCAGTCTAAGGTTGCTAATGATAAGCAAAGCAAGTTGTGCATTGTGGGTCTGGATTCTGTCTTCCTAAAGACTGCCAACTCTACAGACTCCTCCTCTGACACCATGTTCAAGGGCCTTTTTATTTTTTGGAAACCATGGTATTCAAGTATTCCAATTACATGCAGGCACTCAATGTTCTCTCCCTTTCTCTTCTCCATATAGAGTACATGATTAAAATTCATCAAAAAGATAGCTCAATATGAGAACAGTTTGTGGTGATTGTAACAAGATTGCTCTGTTACTGTAATGGTATGTGGGAATGATCTTGGGAGACAGAAGGAAGAGCCAAAGCCAGGGAAAGAATCAGATAAGAGGCAGATAAGGGGAGTGGCCATAGCACACCTAATTTCTTGGGCTGTAAAGGTGACGGGAAAGAAATGCACTTTCAGACTTGCAAGATCCAGTTAATATAACCTTACAGTGCGGTAGAAATATTTCACTTGGGTGAGCTTCCTGTCTGGACTACCTCGCAAGGCTGGCAGTTATATATGTGGAATAGAAACAAAAAATAGAGATAGATGTTTTTCATGGAAAATAAATGGATTAATCTCACAAAGTAGGCCCTACCCATGACAGGCTATGCTATAGCACAGGGCTTTTCAACCAGTGGTACGGGTACCACCTGTGGTACATTGGCACCTGGCAGGTGGTACGTAACCATTCTAGAAAAGTGGTAGCGGGGGAGGGGAATGAGCTGAACCGGTGGCAGCACCGCACAAGCCTGAGCGAGAGATGGCTGGAGCTGCAGGGCTGTCAGGGCTCAGCGGAAGCGCCAGGATCAGTGACAGGCTCCAGCTGGAGCTCGACGCCGATCCTGGTGCCACTGCTGAGCCCAGAAGAAGCGTCGATCAGCTGGAATGTTGCAGCACTTCCAGGGTCTTGTGATTTACATTCAGATGCTTGGCAACTGATTCATATTTATGACGGTCACAGTGTCCCAGGGTCATGTGAAGTGACCAAAACCTGCTGCAACTACCCAGCAGACGGGGGGGAATAAAAACCAAACACCCCCCCCACCCCACCCCTGCCGCCAATCCTCAACAGAAATGCTCACAACAATGGAAACCTCGGACAGGAGGAAGAGTGCTGCTGGGCGGGCAGGCAAGTTTCCTGCTTGGCTGTGGCTTGGGGGGCACTTTTTTCAGTGCCATTGTAACTTCGAACAGTCACTAAGCAAACTGTTGTAAGTCGAGGACTACCTATACTTTATCACTTTTTTCCTTTTTTTAGTCATCAAGTTTTTGACACCTTGCTAGGCGACTGGTGGTACTCGGATATTGCCATATCCTAAAAGTGGTACAATGGGTGAAAAGGTTGAAAAGCCCTGCTATAGCACATACAGTATCTCTTAGGTGGCATTGCATTTTTCACTTGAGTATAACTGCACAAAGTGAATGTAATCAACTTATCACAACCTGCTTTAAATTCAGCTGAATACTTACAGTGAAAGTATGGGAGATGGGAGTCAAAAGGTAGGACTAGCAAGACAGACTACAGCTTCCAAAGTCCGAAAACTTGAGAAAGAGAGAGAGATGGAAGAAGGAAGGGAAATAAACCAGGAAGTGATAATATTAGGTCAAAACTCCACTATTAATAACAGGTTAGTCTTTCCACAAAGGTGCCAGATGACCTTGGAGATCAAAGCTGTTCAGTAAAAGTGTAGCTATTAGTAATACAGAAGGATTGTTTGCAAAATCTTTAATATTATCAATTTATGGTTGTATTACAATGCTATTGTGGATTCGAATTATTAGTATCACTTCTTTTAATGTGTGTTGTTTCGTGTGAACATATTATTGTTTTATATTTAAGGCTATATCATGGATATTGATGGTTTATATTATATTGTGAATAATCTATATATGCTAGACCTCATTAGACTATTAGTTGAGAGGACCAGTGGGGGGGTTAGATTTTCGTACTTAAAGTTTGTTTGGATTTCTCTGCAAATGTTCAGTTCCCCTGAGCCATCAATCAATGTCATGATTTTTGTATTAATGGCATGTTTTGGCTATGTCAGAATTCCTATTCAGAGAATTAAATCGACCGTTATGATAAAGCAGTAGTATCTGTTGATGACTTTCACTTTCCATGCAAGTAAATATACAGTAATACTAAAGCAACAGGGTAGGAGAGAGTGAGAATCACATTTTCATCTTTTAGCAAAATATTTGAGTGGGAGAATGAAGGAGTAAGACGCTGACATGTCCAACTCTGGAAATTTCTCAGAGGTACCCAAAATATTTCCAATTCTACTAAAAAAAAATGAGTACTGACATCATTGATTATTGTTATATTTAGCTAAGGGATTAGAGCACGGGGGAAATATTTCTGACCTTAAGAAATTTTTAATATTCTAAATAAGCATTTACAAGGGATCATTTTGCCCCAGAGTAACAGTTCAATCTCACGTGCTTACACAAAAATAAACCTCATTGGGTCTTAAGCAAAGAAAATGTGCTCATATAGTCACTTTTTCCCCTTAAATCCCTTTGATTGTTTTTCAAAAGTGGATGCTCCTCATTTAATTTTTCCTACTTTATCTAGTCTTACAAAATTACATTTAACGCCACTTTACTTTTCAAGAATGGGCAATCATTAAAGAAGATCTGAGGTCTGACTTAAAATATATCTTGTCTGAGATGGTATAGGTTCTCCTGCTTGAGCGGGGGGCTGGACTAGAAGACCTCCAAGGTCCCTTCCAGCTCTATTCTATTCTAAGAAACCTTGTGTATAGGACTACAAGCTAATCGTGCTTGAATCTATTTTATGACTTTGGCGGGGGGGAGGCTAAATCCCAAACCATAACAAAAACAGACTCCAGAAAGTTGTATCTCTTCTATCCACTATGGCTCTTATAAAGTTTTCCTGCCTATATCCAAGGAGAGCCAGATTGACAGCATTTGAACTTCATCCATCAAATCCATCAGTATTCTTCTTTGGAACAATTAGGAAATGTTCGTTAAAAAAAATACTGCCTGTTATTTCCAGAAAAAATAATCATGGGAATCTGGTTCTCTGACATTGGGTTAACACAGCTAGAAAACTACAGGCAATTGCATCACAGTATAAACATTCCTTGGATAAGGTTTGAGGCAATTGAGTTGGCTCAGAAAACACAAATGAATTTGACTGGGCTAGACGTGGTCTCTTTAATAAATTCATAGAGCTTTTCTGCATATTCCCCACTCTGCTCGTACACACATTTGTGTATGTGCTTGCAAAACTCTTTAAATGTACAAAGACGTAGTCAAAGGACACAGCAGAACAACTACATTACATTTGTTGTCTGACAATCCCCAGGTAATAGATGGGTACTTCTGCTTTTGATTGCTTATTATTTATTAGATTCATACGACTGCCCATTTCACCAAAGGCAACTCTATACAAGATAGCTACAATAATCTACCGTAAGAATACCAATGGAAGAGCATATTTGTAACTCAGAGTTGAACTGTGAGATCCTTAGCGCTCTCTCTGGTGGTTTTCTTACATACATTTCATTACCCAATTAGATAATACTGATGATGTTATCTAATTGAGCAATGGGATGTCTGCAAGAAAACCAAGTTTGGAGAGCACCAAGGACCTAACACAGTGATGGTGAACCATTTAGAGACCGAGTGCCCAAACTGCAACCCAAAACCCACTTATTTATCGCCGTGTGTCGGGTGGGACGTGGCCCACTGGGTGGGCGTGGCTGTGGTGGCTGTGGTGGCAGAATGGGTGAGTGTGTCCAAAGTGGGTGTGGTCACTTCAATGTTGCTCATGGGGAGGGACGCCTGTGGGGGCCGGGCAGGGTTGGGGGAGATCCAGGGGGTCTCTGGCAGGTAGGGTGGTGGGCAGGAGGCTCGTCCTGCGGGGTGAGGTGAGGCGAGGCAGGGCGGGGGGTGCCATTGCTGCAGGGCAAGGCGAGGCAGGGGCCAGGGCAGCTGCTGCCTGACACCATTGGCCCCCGCACACAGAGGCCAGTGAGCACATGGGGGCTGACAGTGTTTGTCAGCAGCCACAGCCTGCGGGCTCCTCAACCGGCACACTCTGAGGCTTCGCAGCCCACCGCCAGCAGTTCAGAGAAGCCGCCTCTGAGCTGGACAGCTGGCCAACAGCTGAGGAGGTGATGCAGTGGGTTGTGCCTGGGAAAAGGACAGTATACGAGGCCAGGAGGGTTGGGACGGGGGGGGAGGGAAACCAGCTATGCCAGGATGCATCCAGCCACGTGGGACCTCGGGCGGCTGGTTGAAGAGGGACGGTTGCCATCTCCGGGGCATGATACACGTGCCCACAGAGAGGGCTCTGAGTGCCACCTCTGGCACGTGTGACCTAACATAAGAATTTAGAAGAAGACTTGCCCCAACCCTACGGCTCTTTAAAAGTCACCAAAAACTTGGTTTTCCCATCAATCCTGCTCAAAAAGAGAGCTTTTTCAATATATTTGTGTATGTGCTTGCAAAAGGCTTTAAATGTGAAAACAAAAACAGTCACAGTTGATCTACCTTGGAAGCTTTCTTAGGATGACAATATTCTTCCCATGTAACACTGAATGCTTATTCAGAAAGACACAACCTATTCAAATATGGATTCTTCTTTATTTTGTTATGAAAAACACTGCCCAGCTTTAAATAAATTAGCTGTCGTCTCAGTGATAAGGTTTCTTTCAAAAACCCACGTTCTCCCTCCAGCTGAGGCCTCCTGTCTAAAGAGACCATACAACTCTACCAACATGCTCTTTCCTTTTCTCTCCCCCCCCCACCCAAATTTATTTCAGAGTGCAGCATGAAACCTGATCTCTTCAGAGAGTTAGGGAAATGGAGAAGAGAGACAGCAGGGGAGAGAGAGCAGGGGAAAAGTTTAATGCCAACAGGAGAAATAGACCAGAAACACTCTAGAGATATGCTAGGGTTATAATTAATGGCATGAGGTTAGAACTTGCAGATGACAATGCAGGAAAAGGTCAGCATCCTGCTACAATCTGCCTAATGGGGGACACGGTCTCAAAACAGTTCTGCCCCATCCCACCTCAAGTAGATGCCTTGCACTGGAGTTTGCTATTTGCTATTTTGCTGATCTTGGCGTTACATCTTTCTCACCCCACCTGTATCCTCTCCTTGCAATGAAATGAAGTAATTCCAAAAGCCCTTCTCCCATGACCCCCGTGGAGTTCTCCGGATGTGTTCAGGGACAAATCCCAGGATCCCCATGTAGACTGTAGACTACATAGTCTAGCACATTTGAAGGCCACCAGGCTGGATAAAAGTACTGTAATCTTTTTGGGATTAATTACCAGCCATTGTAATACTCATACTAGCTCCTTTCCATACAGTGTAGCTGTTATTCTTGAGTTCATTATGGTCTAATCAGATGGAAGACATAGACACGCTCACTTGCACACACACACGCATACAACACTCCCAAACCCAAAGTATTAATACCATTGTATAAATCCTTAGTAAGACCACACCTGGAATACTTCATCCAGTTTTGGTCACCAAATTACAAAAAAGATGTTGAGACTTTGGAAAAAGTGCAAAGAAGAGCAACTAAGATGATTAAAGGTCTGGAGACTAAAACATATGAAAAAAGGTTGCAGGATTTGGGTGCTTCATCACTGGAGGTTTTTAAGAAAAGACTGGATAGCCACCTGTCTGAAATGGTATAAGGAAGGGGTGTCAAACTGCCGGTCCGCAGGCCAGACGCATCACCAGGAAACCACGCCCACCCCACTGCCGGCAATGGGGAAAAAGCTCCGATACGTCGCGCGACGTCATGTGACATCGCGAGTTTGACATGTCTGGTATAAGGTCTCCTGCTTGAGCAGGGAATTGGACTAGAAGACCTCCAAGGTCCTTCCAGCCCTATTCTATAATAATAATAAAGTTGGAAGGGACCTTGGTGGTCATCTACTCCAACCCCCTGCTCAGGCAGGAAACCTTATACCATTTCAGACAAATGGCTGTCCAGTCTCTTCTTAAAAACTTCCAGTGTTGGAGCATTCATCGCTTCTGGAAGCAGGTTGTTCCACTGGTTAATTGTTCTGTCAGGAAGTTTCTCCTTAGTTCTAGATTGCTTCTCTCTTTCATTAGTTTCCATCCGTTGCTTCTTCTCCTGCCTTCAGGTGCTTTGGAGAATAGCTTGACTCCCTCTTCTTTGTGGCAGCCCCTGAGATATTGGAATACTGCTATCATGTCCCCCCTCGTCCTTCTCTTCATTAAACTAGACATACCCAATTCCAGCAACCGTTCCTTGTATGTTTAGCCTCCAGTCCCCTAATCATCTTTGTTGCTCTTCTCTGTACTCTTTCTAGAGTCTCAACATCTTTTTTACATCGTGGTGACCAAAACTGGATGCAGTATTCCAAGTGTGGCCTTACCAAGGCATTGTAAAGTGGTATTAATACTTCATGTGATCTTGATTCTATCCCTCTATTAATGCAGCCTAGCACTGTGTTGGTTTTTTTGGCAGCTGCAGCACACTGCTGGTTCATATTTAAGTGATTGTCCACTAGGACTTCGAGATCCATCTCACAGTTACTACTATTGAGTAAGTTACCACATATACTATACCTGTACATTTGGTTTTTCTTGCCTAAATGTAGAGCCTTACTTTTTTCACCATTGAATTTCATTTTGTTAGATAGTGCCCAGTGTTCAAGTCTGTCCAGATCCTCCTGTATCTTAAACCTGTCTTTTGGAGTGTTGGCTGTTCCTGCCAGCTTGGTGTCATCTGCAAATTTGATGAGTTCCCCATCTATCCCTTCGCCCAGATCGTTGATGAAGATGTTGCACTGGGCCTAGAACGAAGCCCTGGGGCACCCCACTACACATTTCCCTCCATGTAGATGCGGTTCCATTGAAGACCACAAGCTGAGTACAGCCGGTCAGCCAGGTACAAATCCATCTGGTAGTGATGCTGTCTAATGCACATTTTTCTATCTTATCAAGTAGTAGGTTGTGATCTACTTTATCAAATGCCTTACTGAAGTCCAAGTAAATTATATCTACAGCATTCCTCTGGTCCACTAATTTTGTCACTTGGTCAAAGAATGCAATAAGATTTGTCTGGCATGATCTGTTTTTGACAAACTCATGTTGGCTTTTAGTAATGACTTTGTTTGCCTCTAGGACGGTGTTTGCTGATTCGTTGTTTGATTATCTTTTCCAGAATCTTCCCAGGTATTGAGGTCAGGCTGATAGGTCTGTAGTTTCCTGGATATATTTTTTCCCCTTTTTTGAAGATGGGAACTACATCAGCTCTTTTCAAGTCCTCTGGTAGTTCCCCAGTGCTCCAAGATCTTTGAAAAATATAGTTCAGTGGTTCTGAGATCACATCTGCCGGTTCCTTGAGAACCTTTGGGTAATTCTGATTCTGGTTCATTGACTGACCATTGAAATAGGAACATGGAAAGGTGCCTTTAGTTTGGGGCCAAGCAAAATAATGAGTTATTTAATATTCTAAGTCCTGAAAGACATCAGGCACACATATGTCTTCAATCACAAGTGCCACCTTCTGTCTGAGATTCAAAAGGAAGGGTAAAGTAAGAGGGGATTTACTAAGTTCTTTGCTAATCTTTTAATAGTCATTATCAAGTTTCTATGACAAGACATTTTTGACGGTTTATGTAGCATTTTCTTATCAGGCTCAGCAAAAGGACTGAGTTTTCATTTGGATGACAGATAGTCAGGTGTTTTGTGAATACAGTGCACAAGCTCACGCCACACAACAGAGTTGGGCACAGTCTTTTGAAGGAAAGGGAGGGGATTTGCAAGCCACAGGAGTGTATACAAAGCTGCTTCTTTTAAATCATTCAAACAGCCACATCTTCGCTAGGAAATAAGGAAGGGAAGGAGGTTTGCATGCTCACACCTGCAAAATCTTCCAGGAGCAGTTTCTGAAACAGTCACAGAAACTGTGCCAAAGATAGAGCTGCTGAAATGATCTGAAAAGTAATGCTTCATTTGCACTCTCGTGCATCATAAAACATTTTTTTTTTAAAAAAAATTGCTTTGGTGCTAATGCACAGTGTATCCTGTCTCAGTTTCTATTCTTCAAAAGAAGAAATAGTGAAGAATAATTGTGCATTGTGAAAGGTAACACTAGGAGGGAGGGGGCATCCTCAGAAATAGCCAAAGATGTACATCTGATCGTTATTTTTTTTCACGTGAAAGCACCCCTTGCAACTTTAAGAAGTGTGAACTTCAACTGCCAGAATTCCACAGCCAGTCTTACTGGCTGGGGAATTTTGGCAGTTGAAATCCACTCATCTTAAAGTTGCTGAAGTTGAGAGACACAGTATTAAGGCCTGCTGTGAGGAGACAGAAGACCCCAGTCATGCAGGGCATCAATTCCTTTTTCTAAAACCAGTCATTTGAGGTTGAATATTGAAATTACAAGGATTTTCCTGTCATATTAAGAATTAAAAATATCAACAAAAAGAAAAATAAATAAATATAAATATTTATAAATATATAAAAAATCAGGGCTAAAAATTAATGTTGCTAATATTAAAAGAAAACTATAGAATCCCGAGGTATGGAGAAAGGGAATATATCTAGTGATCCTAAAAAATCAAATTAACTAGTTTTCTCCTGAGAAGATGGGCCTGGTTAAGTCTTCCTTCCTTCCTTCCTTCCTTCCTTCCTTCCTTCCTTCCTTCCTTCCTTCCTTCCTTCCTTCCTTCCTTCCTTCCTTCCTTCCTTCCCATACCAACTTTTTGTCAAAGTGCTGAAAATTTACAGCAATGAACAACTCAATGGCGAAAAAAGAGAAGAGAGAGAAAAATAAGAGGGTTCCCATTTTAAAAAGTGGCAGGTTGAGGGGAACATTTTTGATCTGACTTTCCTGGTGTATAACAAAACATTACAATTGCATTTGTTCCTTCATAATAAAAATCTTGTACTTTATAAAAACAGTTCTTGCTTAAAGCATCCATTTTACATATCCTCATTGATAGCAGACCTTCAAGTGTGAAAGTACTAAGGGTCTTCCTAGATATTTAATTCTCTCAGCATTTTTTAAAAGACAGACATTTATGAGAAGAGGAGGAGAAAGGAGGAAGGAGAAGGAAGGAGGAAGGAGGAAGGAAGAAGGAGAAGGAGGGAAAGAAAAAGGAGGGGAAGAAGAAGAAGGGGAAGGGAAGGCGAAGAAAGAAAGAAAAAAGAAGGAAGGAGGAGGAGAGAAGAAGAGGAAGAGGAAGAAGGAGGAGGAGAAGAAGAAGAAGAAGAAGAAGAAGAAGAAGAAGAAGAAGAAGAAGAAGAAGAAGAAGAAGAAGAAGAAGAAGAAGAAGGAGGAGGAGGAGGAGGAGGAGGAGGAGGAGGAGGAGGAGGAGGAGGAGGAGGAGGAGGAGGAGGAGGAGGAGAAGGAGAAGGAGAAGGAGAAGGAGAAGGAGATGTCATAGTGGTGAAACTGATGATGAGCAGGCTTCCCTATATTCTTGAACTTCCTTTTGCACCAAAGCTTTGAAATCCAAAATGTATGACAGTTTTCCCCACACTCCTCCACAGAGAGACAGAGGAGTCTCCAGGTAGTAAACTATGAGCATCAACGCCAGCTCCTCATTTAGACTATGGAAGAAGCACCTGGTTTTCATTAACATCACTGTTGCAGTTAATGTGTTGCAGGTGCGAAAGTGTGTGGCTGAAATCTGACAAAACACCTGTCTTTTGTGGCACCATTAGATCTGCCAAGTGTGGGACATGACCCCCTTGGGGGAGCTTTATCCTGCCTTTGAAAGCCACAGTAAGCATTGTCCTATAATTACAAAATCAGAGTCGTGATTGCCAGGAAGAATTCCTTAACAAATTATACCTAATTAGTCTAAAATTACCTTTAATGCATGGTGAAACCATAAGCTCTTCTCTGTGCTATAACACCTTCCTTTTTATCTTTATGCAAATATGATTATACACTATCAAACTGGCAACTACCAGGCACACAAACAGCTGCATCCACTTTGATGCTTTCAAAGTAGGAACTGGATGCATGCCACTGATTATATTTTCTGGAATGCTGCATTAAAAAAGAAAAAACTAAAATGCCCTCCACCAGATAAATAATACAGCACTAGTTGTTCACACTGGTTAGCTGCTCAGATCTGAAGGTTCAGCCCATCCTTGCTCCAGATAGGCAAGCCATTTGTTTTTACCATCAGAAACCTAGGACAGGTTCCCCAGCCTTTAAAACCAGAGAAGAGATTTTCTTGGAAACCCCACTTTTGTGATTTCTGCATAGTTCTTTGAACATGCTGTTCTCAATGTCACCTTTTCATGTAGGATTTGCAAAAGTCAAACCGGTACAAAACTGTGGACCAGGAACATCCAGATCAAGCGAGTGTAGGCTATGGGACAAGGGAAATCTCAAATCTTTAGGATTTCCCCCAACCTTCTTTAACTTTCTTTGGAAGCAGGTTGTAATGGAGCAGTCTTGTCTGCTACTGATCATGTCACTTCAAGAAGGCTTGTCTTATGGTATCTAGTCTAACATTTTCCTTCCAAGCTTTTAAATATGGCAGCCAGACCTTGGATCCTTCTCCTTTGATTTCCACTGACTAAGCTCCATGCTGTTATGATGAGTAGAAGGCCTCAATCTTAAAGTGAACTGTTAGCAGTATATTACATCCAGTGAATAATGAAATACAATATATGCGGTAATGGGAATGTAGATTCAGTCAAATTCAACCAGACTAACCTCTGAATAACCTAATACAATGGTGGCGAACCTATGGCACGGGTGCCAGAGGCGGCACTCAGAGCCTTCTCTGTGGGCATGTGCACTGTCGCCCCAGTCCTAGACCTTCAGGTGGGTTTTATAAAACCTTTTCGCTTTAGGCCTCCGCCGCCGTGTACAAAAAAAAAAAAAGGTTCAATCAATCAGTCAGTTTCAACTTCTTGCGGGGAAAAAAAGATCTTGCAAAGTTGGAATTGATTGATTGAACTTTTTAGTCCCACCCAGTCTGCTGTTACCACCGCAGCCACGCCCACCCAATGGGCCACATCCACCCGGCACCCAACGATGCATAAGTGGGTTTGGATTGCAGTTTGGGCACTCGGTCTCTAAAAGGTTCGCCATCACTGACCTAGTATAAGCATACCAGAATAAGGTGATGGCAACCCACTGGTATTCTTACAAGAAAAACCACCTGACCATCCAGTCACCAGAAGTCACGTTCAAGTGAAAGAAGGCCTTCTCTTTGCCTTTTATTTTAGAAAGCTGGTTCACAGTCAGTAGTTTCTACACGTACAACCTTGAAATTTGACCTGCATCTTTCTCTTCATTTTTAGCTAAGTGATGACTTACTTTGTAAGCTCTTGCTAAACCACCAGTGATTATTCACAATGAAGGAGGAGAGAACTCACAACTTCAAAAGAGCTTTCTCCAGCTGGGTTGTACTATACCTCCCCTTTCCTCTGTGTGAAATTATGCTGGCTGTGGGTGATGGAGGTTGTGGCATGAGAGTCTTAGAACTAAGCAGAAGAAGGAGTTCAACAAAAAGTAAAAGAATAAGACAAACACTCTTTTTGACATGGCATCTGAAATGTCTACGCTCCAAAGAATAAAAACTGATCATGGAGCTCTTGAGTGGCCCCTAACCTCTGATGGGTGGTTCATTCTCTTTGGGCTTCAAATAATGTTTCTTGGCTGTAGGCTAGAACCAGTTTAGCCTTTGGTCTCCCCTGTCTGAGGGTGGTCCTGTTTCGTCCCTAGGACTGATTCAGATTGAGGCAGACAGTACAATCTAGGGAGGCATTTGCATATCCCTGAGGCTCTTCCTGCTCTCCTGGCTGTGTGCCAGATGCTCAGTGGCTGCCGAAGAGGCAGGGGGCCCCATTCACTTAATATCTGTATAGAAGAGAGAAAGCTAAAAGCTTGAAAAATGATACCGGCCTCAATTCCTCCTGCATTTACTTATTTACAACATTTATAGGCTGGCCATCTTAAAACCCAATTCTGGGTGGCTCACAACCAAATATTGGAAACAGAAAGCAATAAAACCAGAAACAGGCAAAAAAAACCACCTGCCAATAGTTATTTCTTTTATTATTTAATAATTTACTAAAGCAGCATCAACAATTGCCTTTTGTTTTTGTATAGGCTTAGAATTCAAAATGAAAAAGGTCTTCTGCAGTCACGACATAAGCCTAAGACTGAAAATCAGGCTTGTCAGATGCTATATTTTTTCTATCCTGCTCTTTGGAGTAGAGCAGGCATGTCAAACTCGCGACATCATGTGACGTCGCGTGACATATCGGAGCTTTTTTGCCATTGCCGGCAATGGGGTGGGCGCGGCTCCAGTATGATGAAACCGGCCCGCGGGCCAGCAGTTTGACACTCCTGGAGTAGAAAGTTGGTCTCTGACAGAAGGCCACCTGAAGAGACTAGAAGCATTTGAAATGTGGATTTACAGGCGGTTGTTATGTATAAGCTGGGTCGACAAGATCAGAAATGAGGAGGTGATAAGCCGCCTGGGAAAGCCAAGGGAAATTATCAAAACAATTAAAAAACGAAAATTAGAATATTTTGGACATGTGATGCGACACCCAGAAAAATACGGCATATTCCATTTAATCCTCCAGGGAAAGATTGAAGGCAAATGAGGTCCAGGCAGAAGAAGAACATCGTGGCTTCAAAATCTAAGGGATTGGTTTGGACAAAACTCAGCAGCACTTTTTCGTGCGGCTGCTGATAAAAACAAGATCGCCAACTTGATCGCCAACGTCCGATAACAGATATGGCACAAGAAGAAGAAGAATAGGCTTAGAAACCCAATGAACATTACCATAGAGACAGAAGAAGCAGAGAGGCAAGACTTTCTTTATCTAGTTGCCTAAACAGGAAATTCTTCATCTATCCAAATTCTTCCCCAAGTCTGAGTGACTCTTTTTTGTGATTATTTTTGGTAATGCTCATATTCACCATACTCTGCACGAATAAAAAGGGATCCCCCTCATTTTAACTTAACACAGCCCTACAAGCTAGGCTAAGCTAAGAAACACTAAATGGCCCAAGGCCAATCAGAGAGCTTTACCACAAGGCCTTTGCAGTCCTTCCCAAATTCTCTAGACAACATGGACCTTTTTGTACTGTTGGGAGCAAATGCAAACGGGGAAATCAATCAAAATAAATGGAGAACTGTCGGAAATCATTTAACAGCCCAAATTCTTTCTCTTAAAGGGGGTGTTGGAGGCACTCAAGACACAGGCAAGGAATTCCTTCCTTGAAACACATGTCCAATCATGACTCATCAGCTTTAATTATATGTCTGTTGGAGCACGCTGGGCGGTTTTCCATTCCACCCTCTGCCTGTCTCCAAAACCACACGCTAAAAGGAAGCAGCCACAGCACTTTGCACTCAAGGCTTTGAAAACGACCACAATGTAATTAAACTATTGTGCTGCTGGATCTGTAGTACCAGTTTGGTATGCGGTTTACCCATATTTCACACTTGGACTGTTTGAACCGGATAATACTGTGTTGCAAAGCACCCACATAAGTGAAGCTGAAGACGAGTAATACTCTAACAAGTCTGAAAGATGTGTTTTTCAATTGCCACAGATGAAAAAGGGTTCTTTTTTTAAAACAACGCTTGTTTATAGTGCCAATTTTTAAAAGAGACACAAACATGAGTATAATCAAGGCCATTATCTTTGCTACAGGTTATCTTTAACTGCTGCCTAATGGATGGATTTGTGCTTTGAAAACAAAAACACACTTCATCCATGCATTATTTTCTACCAAACTGAGGGCCCAGGACCCTATGACCCACAGGCAGCATGTGCTTCATTTCCATCTGAGATTGTTCCACTGAAATCAGTGGCAAAATTTAGGAAAAAGGAAATGCAGAAGGAAAGCTAGTGCCTCTGTTGACATTTCTGTTCTTATCATTAAACCCTCCTTTCCTCTCCCCCCCCAAAAGTAAAAAACAAAAAACACCACAACTGTTTGGCCATCCTGTTACCAAAAAATAATTCCCACATTTAAGCCTCATTAAATGCAAAAATCGGGCTGAAAAATGTCTTCCCTCCCTCCCGAAAAATCATCAGAGATCCCACAGCCCTCTAAATTTAAGGGAGCCAAGTTGCATCCCTCCACCTTCAAACATTATCGATCCATGTTGTGTATAGTTGATGACTACAACTAGTGAAAAAAAATCAGTGTAAAAAGATACAAAGCATTTGCAGCTTGCCTTCAGCTTCTACTGAAGATAACGGCTTCATTCCAATCAGGAGCCCTGTGGATTTTGAAGTATTTATCCTTAACTTAACAGCATATTAAACTTCTCCATACAGACCTCTCTTTCTGAGCTCCAGGCAGGGCTGTGTGTGACAGACACTCCAGTTAGATACTTCAGTTGCTATAGTACTAAAGTGAAAAGATATTCTGATTATGGGGGATAATCAGAAATGAGGAGGAGGAGGAGGAGGAGGAGGAGAAGGAGAAGGAGAAGGAGAAGAAGAAGAAGAAGAAGAAGAAGAAGAAGAAGAAGAAGAAGAAGAAGAAGAAGAAGAAGAAGAAGAAGAAGAAGAAGAAGAAGAAGAAGAAGAAGAAGAAGAAGAAGAAGAAGAAGTCATCAATATATCAATTGTCATTGACATGTCATTTTCAGATATAAAACAAAGAATTATTATACATCTCATCTTATTAGTTTATAATTTCTTATATGAACTTCTAACAGGTTCAATAAAAATCTAACTTCCAGGTTAATTAAATTGCTTCAAAGAAAAGTGATGTTTGATTTTACTTTAAACATAGTTTGCAGAACTGTACATCCAACACAGCATCCAAAATCTCCAGAGAGTCAGAAAAATGATTTGCCATAGAACCACAGTTATTATGGTTTTATCGAAACCTTGATTTCAAACAATCTTAAGCTGTATTTAATTTTTAATATGTCTAATATATAACGCTAGTTATTTATTTTCTGTTTATGTTTTACTGCATGTCCCTTAGCACTTCGCCATTTTTTAAAAGTCTATGCTATTCAAATTCTTGTTCATTTTTTTAATGAATTACATTGAGGCAATGAATTCAGGCTGGGGAATTAGGGAATTTGAAGTCCAACACATCTGGAGGACACCAGTTTGAGGGAAAGTTGGTTTACAGCAACAGGGGTTCCAGATTCTCTCTCTCTCTCTCTCTCTCATATTTAATAAAACTTTAATTATTCCAGCAAGGATTCTAACCAAAATCAATTGTGCTGCTACTAATCTTTTTTTTTTCCAGCCTAAACCAGCCGCATTGCAGAAGTGAACAGAACAATTCTATTTTATTTTACTTGTTTCAAAGAATATTTCTTAAATCACTATGTGGCCCAGACAGGGTCCAAAGCAATTTATCATTTCCTTTGCACTATTTTTTTAAGTTAATATTTTAACTGTACAGCTGCTGTATTATAATATAACTTCACTGCATCTTTTGCTAGAGAGAAATTAAAGGGAAATACGCCAGCCACATCCGATTTTACCACACCTCAGTGGGCGAACGAGGTGCTTTTAGGCCTGAAGAGAAGATCGGCAATTGGTCATCATAAAAGACAAACTAGGACATTTTAAACATTTCTTCTTCCCAGTCTTTCTGTATCTTCCCCTCAGACAGCCCTCATCATTTCTTGGAAAGAGGAGTAAGAACAGGAAGCCAACAGAGTTTGTTTCAATTTTTGAAATAAAAATCTTATGCTGAATTTGGAGATTTTCCAGCCTGGAGGCCCCAGACTTTTCCTCACTGGTTCAGCCATAACAATCTGATGGTTGTAAGACAGAGGCAGGGTCTTCTCCTGTCCTGAAGCAACTGACCATGAACTTAACTGACGTTCCTGTGAGTAAATGAATCAGGGAGTAAGAAGAGATAATAGCCAACAGTCTAGCTTCCCTCTCCCCACTTCCTCTGCCCAGACATAAATGCATAACTACAAAAGGAGGGAAGGATGGGAGAAGACTGAAATAAATTCAAGTGAAGATAAATTCTGCTTTTAATGCCAAGTATGGAAAGAGGGAGATAAACTTTTGAATACATACTGAGACACTGGCAAAAGCATCTCATTATAAAATGCCTGGTGTAGGTCAATACTGTTTACCCTTCAATATTCCTAATTAATTCTCTGATCGCATCGTGCTGGAAAAATGCCACTATTCCACGGTGCAGAATTAGCTTGATCCAATTTATTTTTTTTTTTGCACATCATCACCACATGAAAAGATTGTTTAATAAAATGGGAGGAAAACCTCTGAACACAAGAACTGTTTCTTGCTAAGGAGACTAAAATTTCAAGATCACGGTACAGGTAGTCCTCAGCTTATGACCACAATTGAGCCCAACATTTTTGTTGTTAAGTGAGACATTTATTGAGTTTTGCCCCATTTAATGACTTTTCTCGTCACAGTGGCTAAGTGAATCACTGCAATTGATAAGTTAGTAACCTGGTTGTTAAATAAACCTGGCTTCCCCGTTGACTTTGCTTGTGAGAAGGTCACAAAAGGTGATTACATGACCTGAGGACACAGTGGCAGTCATAAATATGAACCAGTGGCCAGGCAGCTGAATTTTGATCACAGGACCATGGGGATGCTGCAAAAGTTATAACTGTGAAAAAGGTCATAAGTCACATTTTTCAATGCCACTATAACTTTGAACGAACTGTGGTAAGTCAATGACTACCTATATTATACAAGTAGACCTTGACCCACAACCACAGCTGGGACCAGAATTTATATCTCTAAGCAAAGTGGTTGCTAAGTGAGACACACACTTGATATAAGGGTTTTTTTTTTGCCATGGTTGTTAAAGGAATGACTGCAGTGTTAAGTGAATCACATGGCTGCTAGGCAAATCTAGCTCCCCCCCCCATT
The DNA here is from genome assembly GCF_001527695.2 of Protobothrops mucrosquamatus. Lineage (NCBI taxonomy): Eukaryota > Metazoa > Chordata > Lepidosauria > Squamata > Viperidae > Protobothrops > Protobothrops mucrosquamatus. The sequence continues at coordinate 663,346 of NW_015386820.1, forward strand.
GATTTTGCTTATGGAAGTTAGCTGGGATGATCACAAATAGTGATCACATGACCCTGGGACATTGCAACCATCCTAATAAGTACATGACGGTTGCTAAGCACCTGAATTCTGATCACGTGACATAGTCTGATCTTTTTTTGACATACTAAAGTTTATTCATATATATAAACTAATTCAGTATATAATTGGTGCTTTTTGCATTCAGATACCATGTCCTGTTGCTATTATTTTTCATTATGAAATATCTTTATTTTCACAGCAAAATGATTTTTATCTTTAAATAAAATTAAAAGTACACACTAAAAAATGCAAACTACGAAAGAAAAGAAAAAGAAAAAAATCTGTCATATTTTGTACTTCTCAATAGCCACCAATGAATTAATTAGCATAATAAATTAACAATATAAGATATTATTGAATTATATTATAGAATCTCTTCCACAGGAATATATATTACTGCATCCTTGGTTGGATAGAAAATATTTCCTTTTCTAAAACAGATAGATCACGCACGTGCACGTGTACATAAAGAGCACACAGATACAGACACACAAACACAAGTGTTATCCTGATTGCAAAAAAAAAAAAAGCAGCATTTTGAAACAATATATAACTTCTGGACTTTTGAAGTAAATGTTTTACACTACCTTGTCAGATATGAAAAGATTGAGAAGTGGACGCCTAGTTGAGCTAGCACATATTCCCTCTTCTTTAGCAAAAATGATTTTATTCTTGGCTCAGTCTTCATCTTATGATCTTATGCTCCAAGGAGTTTATCACGCTAAATTTGTGTAACTAACAAATGAGTAATAGTGGCCCATTAATTATAGGAAGGTGACGGCTATCTGCCAAGACCTTCCTCTCTGAGCTGACTAAGAGTTTCACAGGCAGAAGGATCATATCCTTTGGGAGTAGCTTTAGAGAGGTCATTGATTCAGCAGGATTATATGTAGGAGATGGGACACTCTTTAAAAAGTGACAGATTAAACAAATCCAAGTTGTGGGGGAGGGAAGAATCATGGTCAAGGAGCTTTGAATTCCTCCGATCTGAGACAACTTTTTGCTAGCACAGTGACCGGATGCCAACAAGTGATAACAGTGATAGAAATAGGAACACTTGATAAATGAATATGTACTTTTGATATTAAAATGCTAAACACTTGGTGATGTATGGGTCTTGCAGTAAAAGCCAAGAGCTCATAGGAAGGAGAGAAGTGAGTTAGGCGTTGGGCTAAGATCAGGGAGAACAATGTTTGAGCTAAACCTCAGCCAAGGGTTTGTATTTATTACTTTATGAATTTCCACCTTTTTCATGCACTTGCTTCTTACTGTAACTTCTGGAACTAGTTTATTTGTATTTAATATATTATCAAATTAGTTTAATATATACCCTGTATTTATAATAAAAGTTTATAAGGAAAATGGTCTCAACATCAAAGTAGTTTATAGGAGAATCAACTAAGATGGTGTCACCACAGGGCAGCCGAAGAGTCCCCTCCCATTTTAAATGTGTGCCTACGGAACTGGGCAGAACTTTGACTGCATGGCCACAATCACAGTCTTAAATGTTTTGACCCTCCCTGAGACACCCTCAATCAACACATTTTAATAGAAGATGTAAATCTTTCTATAGACCTGGGTAGCAATAGCAATAGCACTTAGCCTTATATACCACTTCACAGTGCTTTGCAACCCTCTCTAAATGATAACCTGGGTCTTCATTTTACCGACGTTGGAAGGATGGAAGGCTGAGTCAACCTTGAGCCGGTCAGGATCGAACTCCTGGCGGTGGGCAGAATTAGCCCTGCAATACTGCAATCTAACCACTGCGCCACCGGGGCTCTACAGAGTGCTACAGGATTAAATAATTATGCTGCAATTCACATGGAGTCAGAAAGGGAAAATGTTAGATTTGAAAAAAAATGTTTTAGCCAAAGAGGTAGAGATATATGATGGAAAATGGTAGTCCTCAACTTACGACCACAATTGAGCCTAAGATTTCCATTGCTAAGCAAGACGGTTGTTGAGTTTTACCCTATTTTACAACTTTTCTGCAGTTGTTAAGCGAATCATTGGAGTTGTTAAGTTAGTAACAGGGTTGTTAAGTGAATCTAGCTTCCCCATTGACTTTGCTTGTCAGAAAGTTGCAAAAGGGGATCACGTGACCCAGGAACACTGCGACCGTCATAAATACATGCCAATTGCAAAGCATCCAAATTTTGATCACATGACCATGGGGATGCTGCAATGGTGTGAAAAATGGTATAAATCATAAGTCACTTTTTTCAATGCCGTTGTAACTTTGAACAGTCACTAAATGAATGGTTGTAAATCAAGGACTACCTGTATATACCCTAAGAGAAGTTACCTGTTTTTCTGTAGTTTTTCCTGGGGCAATCTTCCATGTTTACCTGCTTGGTTTTTAATATAAGCATAATGTTTTCAATAGCCATCAGCTTTATGTTTGACAGTTTTTTTCCATGCAACAAAACTTGGTGTGACTGCCGACAAATGAAATAAAAACAAGATGTTAAAAATAGCTCAAATCTTGCAAAATAGCCGAATCCCACGATATTTCAGTGATCTTATACTCAGATGTTACAGGCTACTATGGTATGAGAAGACACTGAAATCTCATGATTCCTTCCTTCCTTCCTTCCTTCCTTCCTTCCTTCCTTCCTTCCTTCCTTCCTTCCTTCCTTCCTTCCTTCCTTCCTTC
>NW_015386820.1:666357-785931 GCF_001527695.2 Protobothrops mucrosquamatus
TAGGAGGTAAAATTGTCCATTTGATTGATTTAAAGGCAAGCAATTTATTCACCTGCCTGATACCTTAGTTCAGATCATGCCTCTGCTTGATTGGATGAACACAATTTGCATGGGATATATTTTCTCAAATGCTTATCATCCTATTTTGCATTCAGAGAGAGATGGACTTCTTTTAGATTATCCTCTCTCGTTAGTGTAGAAGTAAACTATTTCACACACACCCTTCCCTACAGAGATGTGACAAACTTCATTAAGAGACAAAAAAAACAGAGCTAACTTGGAGTTGTTTTTTCCTTCAAGCACTTAACATCTGATAGTTTAGTAAGAAACTGGCATGGAAAAATATGTGCTCCTTACATATGTAGCAGGATTATGGCCTCTAACAGGCCTAAATCCAATATTCATTTAAACATGCTTACACCGCAAAGTCAGGTTAAGCAAACATTAACTGCAAACAGGTTTGCAGTTTTAGCTTGCAGTTTATTTCCTGATACTTGAGAAATTCAATCTGCATTTGCCACCCATTCCAAGTTGGAAATACATCATTTCTATGCAGATTCTGTTCTGCTTGAGAATATATGTATGATATTTGTTGAGGGAGGCATTAGACTGCCTGATCCAAGTACTCTTAAACTCAAAATGGAAGATCTCGTGCCGAGTTAAACTTCTCTCGGGCCTTTGTGAAATGGAGACTCCTGCCAGACGGCCTTCTAACAGTAGGCTCTCTCAAGGATTTTCCCTGCATACCTGCAAATTTTCATACTTTGTTGACACTGGATCTTTTTGCCAAAGCATATTCTTAAAGGGAAAGAGAAAAGCACTTGGACAAGCAGCTTGGTAATAAGATGTTGTAATTCAGTCTAAATTCAAATTGTCTCATGCAAAAAGAACATTTTTGTGAATATTGCTATGGAGAAAAACACTTTCTTCTTGATTCTGGAATTACATTTTTTTGTAAAATGGGCTTTGCTCATCTTTTGCTATGGAATCAGTTTTGTTTTGAAAACTGAAGTGAAACTAACCAAGAAAAGATCGTTGTCCTATGCTCGAGCCATGCCAGGGATTTCTATATGAAATTCTCACTAGTCACAGAAGGTTGGTCTGTTGGTTGACCATTGGCCAACCCACCAAAATAAGCCTCAGATTAATAAGCATTGGATTGCAATGTGTCCATCAAGCCTCGGGACTCTGAGGCTTGATGGACACATTGCCCTGCACAACCAAAAAGAACACATCTCAGGAGTTGTGTTTGAAGCCCCTTCAGGCTCTATAAAAGGTTGAGGATGAAAAGTATGGAAAGGAACAAATGTATGCTGAGGGCACTTCATTTGCCAATAGTAAAAGTCAAATCAAGAATGTAGAAATGATCCTGATAATTAACATACAAATATGGAGTCATCCCTTCCTGAAAGAACAGCTGAGAGATTTCCTTGATCTTCACCTCTTGCTGAATTCATAGATGGTAGTTATAGCAAGAAGTTCCTTTTCATGGCTACTCAGCTGACTATTTTTGATGACCCTTGAAAGGCATTTGGAAGTTGGAATTAGTTGAAAATGTGGCAGTTCTACTGCTAAAATATGCAAGATACAAGGATTGTTAGGAGGCCTGTACAGGTAGCCCTTGTCTTACAACAGTTCATTTAGTGACTGTTTGAAGTTACAACGGCACTGAAAAAAGTGCTCTTTTTCACACAACCATTGCAGCCTCCCCGTGGTCATGTGATCAAAACTCAGCCGCTTGGCAACTGACTCATATTTATGATGGTTGCAATGTTCCAGGGTCATGTGATCACCTATTGCGACCTTCTGACAAGAAAAGTCAATGGGGAAGCCAGATTCACTTAACAACCGTGTTACTAACTTAACAACTGCAGTGATTCACTTAACATCTGTGGCAGGAAAGGTCACAAAATGGGACAAAACTCACTTAACAAATGTCTCACTTAGCAACATAAATTTTGGGCTCAATTGTGGTTGTAAGACAAGGACTACCCGTTCCAAAATATCTGACTTTTATTCCTAAGCATAATTTGAAGTATTATTATTCATCTTTAAGCTTAGAGCTTTACTATCTGATGAATTGCCTCTTTGAGTAAAAACCTGCTCAGATTTAAAGATTTGCAGAAGCCAGTGTCATCCACAGAACTCCAAAACGTTTTGTCCATATGACAAAAGATTTGTCTCAATATCACTTTGGAGTGTGCACGTGCACATAGGAAAAGAACAATCTGACCCCCTCTGAAATCACCACTTGTGATTGGAGGAGGGGGGGTGTCTTTCTACCTCTGTATTTATGAAATCTGAAAAAAGGCATATTCATCATTATTGGCCCATAACTGCAGTACAGTATAACACATATATTTAATTGATTTAGTGTCTTCTTTTCCAAAGTGTTGTTTTAAATTGTAAAGCACTTTTGATGGGCTTTTCAAAATAATTACTATTTAATGTTTATTTTGAAATATTTTTGAAAACAGTAGGAATCATGTCAAATAAGGACATCACTGCTAAATTTTGGGTTTTGCAGGCTACCTAAGAAGTAAACCCAGGTATTTTCCAAACAAAATAGCATTGGATTGCACCAAGACACCACTAGTTGTTGTTGTTGTTATTGTTGTTATTGTTGTTGTTGTTGTTGTTGTTGTTGTTGTTGTTGTTCTTCTTCTTCTTCTTCTTCTTCTTCTTCTTCTTCTTCTTCTTCTTCTTCTTCTTCTTCTTCTTCTTCTTCTTCTTCTTCTTCTTCTTCTTCTTCTCCTTCTCCTTCTCCTTCTCCTCCTCCTCCTCCTCCTCCTCCTTCTTGTTTTTTAAATTATTATTTGTTTTTCTCCTCCATCCATTCTGTACTCCTATAGCATCACTTTGTTCTGAACCATAGTTACATTGCTTTATAGCAGGGATGCTTAAAGAACTGAAAAATCTACCAATCGTAAATCACTTTATCAAAATTGGTGGTGTTATATTAATGTAGAGTAAAGAATAGGAAGGAGATTCAGGGCCGTTTATACGTTTTTATCTTTATGACTCCATTTACATTAAGTGACTGCAAGGTAACCTAAAGGTCCACTAAAAGCTTTGCAGCTTGTTTTATAATTTTGCCATCCATCTTAAGTGATGGGTCAGGTCAAGCAGTGCAAAATGGCCATAAGTGCAGCCATGATTTTGTCCTCCAGCATACAGTCTCTGCTCAGAGTAGAGAAGACACTGGTTGAGATGGCTTCCAGTTTGGAATTCAACCAGATTAAAAATAAACACATATTCATACTATATAGGGAAAGTGAGATCTTTCGCCCTTAGGAATAAGCTAAAAATCTAGCAGAAGTTTTTCTATTCTCATGAAGCACTTGATTTCGATATAATTAAATGTTTGGTAATGATAACAATAATTAAATCAATATGTGATTATTATTAGTTTTTTACTTAACTGGTCTAGAGCAGGGGTAGGCAACCTTGGCTCTTTTATGACTTGTGGACTTCAACTCAGGAATTCTGGGAGTTGAAGTCCACGAGTCATAAAAGAGCCAAAGTTGCCTACCCCTGGTCTAGAGAAACAGTAAGTGCCTTTGAGCACAGATTCTGCTCTATAAAGTGCTTTCTACACCTACCTGTAGAAAAGAATATTTGTAGCTCAGGGTTGAACTGTGAAGTTCTGGTTGTTTAGTTGTTTTTGTTTTGTTCTGTTTTGCAGACATTTCATGACCGAACTAGGTAAGGTTATCAGTGCTAATAGGGAGTGGGATTTGCTCCCATTTTATATTCCAGTGGCTTGCCCTGTTAGCGTTGGTGGGGTGGGGTGGTCTTGCTGGTTCCTTGATTGGGCTGCTGTTTACTGTTAGCTTATTTGGTAGTTCCTTGATTGGGATATTGTTTGCTTCTTGATTATGCACCTACCTGTATTTGATGACTCTGCAAAATACTGCTAAACTCCACTGCGGTGCCAAAGTATCGCCTTTTTACAGATTGGTTTATGATCAATGTGTAAAAAGCACTGACATAACTAAAGGAAATCCACCGCAAAGTGCTCTAAGACTAGATACTAGTGTGAGATCCCTCAAAATGAATCCTGTAGCAGCACGGATAGTGGCACTGAATGAAATCTGCCAGATTTCCCGATAAGAAAAACATGGTTGTGTGAAAAAAAATGGGTATGGAAAATGAAATCATATCTACTTGGGGTTCCTGTGATGGATATGTTCTCAAACCTCTCATCAGATGTTTCATGTTGAGGAAGGAATCTGAGAGGTTATGACACAGGAGAGGCATCACCGAGATTCTATTTATAATTACCTGGAAGACTTCCAACTTAATATTTTTATCAGATTTTTTTCCCTTGGAAAGCCCATTCCTATCAGCACGTTGAAAGAAAGCAATGAGCACAACTTTATGTCAACAGCTTAATATAAGAAAGAATTACTTTGCAGGGTCTTTGATGGAAGATGAGTCTTCTTTGGAAAACGTAGAAGGAAAACAATGTGCTCAAATTCCAGATATCAAATCTATGGCATTATTTTTTTTCTTCCAAGTGCAACACTCCCATTATACATTTCCTGGAATAAACTTGATAAACTGTTCCTTTGCTCTGATGCTCTTCTTTTCAAATGAGCAAAATGCACGAACTAGACTAGATGGCTATTGAGGCAAAGAAAAGTAACCATCTAATGGTTGGCTTAACAACAAGTTAAACATGTGCAAAACTGAAAAGTGACCATGGAGAATTTTTTTTATATATTTTTCAAAGTAGAGAAATTCCAGAGCTGGAAAGTAACGTTCTTGGACTAACTGGAAATGCTCTGGATTTTCCTGGATTTTCATTTCGCCAGAAGGCTGCAGCCTCCCTGGCTGCTCACACTTTAGTTCAGGGTTGTGCACCCTTGGCAACTTTTAAGACCTGTCAACTTCAACTCCCAGAATTCCCCAGCCAGCATGTCTGGCTGGGGAATTCTGGGAATTGAAGTCTACAGGTCTTTAAGTTGCCACCGGTGGACACCCCTGCTTTATTTCAACCAAAGGGAGAAATATCCAGAGGGACTGCACTATTCTCCTGCCAAATAGGTGCCCTGTTCTTGGGAAACAGTTGGAGAATTCCTCCTTCCCTTGAAGAAATTCAGACATTGTCCACCCAATTTTTTGCCTGTACATTGGATAGACAATTTGGCCAGCTGGGTTAAAGGTATCTCTCACTTCGGGGATCGTAATCCTGACCGTAATCTTTCACTTGAGCAGAACTTAATACAATTTTCTTTCCATTCCCTTTTATGCTGAGTTTCTAGGTATGTAAATTCAGATTTGTCTTAGTTTGTTGCTCTTTTTCTTTGGCATTTGGGGAGGGGGCAGTACCAGGATGGACAGGCTTAACTGGAACTACTCCTCATTTACCTAGAGTTGTATGGCTAAAGAAAGGGGAGAAAGAAACAGCTCAAGTGTTTGATATGAGTATTAATTCCAGTGTTGATAGAAGAATTAGAAGCAAACGCAAAACTAAGTTTTCTGCTTGATTGACCTGAATGGATCAGAAATGCTTCCTTTTCACCCTGGAATCCTCCCCTATTGAGAACAAACACATGTGGAACCAATAGGAAGCAGACCAAATCGCTCAGAGCCAAACAAGGTAGCCACCTCTGTCATAAAGTTCTCCCTTAATGGATGGCATAATTAATAAAACAGTCAAGTCAAATGGCAGCATCAAGGTGCCTTGAAGTGTGAACAACCCTCCTTTGTTTCCTTGTGGGTGCAACCCAGAGGGATTCCTGCACAGAATAAGGGATCCATTGTGCCCTTGTTTGCCATTGTACAACATCATCTCTATTTAGGAGGTGTCGGTTGTCGGATGACTTACTTTAAAGACAAGACATACAGTGGAGGGGTTTTTTTCCCCCTTCCGCTCCAGCGTTCCCAGTGCTAATGTAATTACAGATCTGGATAAAATTAATCATGATACAAAAGTTCCTATCTTTTTATCAGGATGAATAGTTTAGGTTTGCTGTAATAAATCTAGTGAAGTAATATTGACTTTGGAACACAATGTATCCTTATCCTGGGGTATTCTCTACCTTGAAAAGTTCTGAGATTATTTCTAATTGGCCACATCTTGTCAAAAAGAGGAGAGGACATCGAACAAAAGATTACCATTCTCCCACTTTCTAGTTATTTCCCCTCACTGATTCTCCATTGCTCGCCACTTTCCACCCTTATCCTTGGCTCTACCACACTGTTCGGTTAGCTCTGGAGAAACAATAGCAACAGCACTTAGACTTATATACTTATATACCACTTCATAGTGCTTTACAGCCCTCTTTAAGTGGTTTACAGAGTCAGCCTATTGCCCCCAACAATCTGGGTCCTCATTTTACAGACCTCGGAAGGATGGAAGGCTGAGTCAATCCTGAGCAGGTCAGGATCAAACTCCTGGCAGTGGGCAGTGTTAGCCTGCAGTACTGTATTCTAACCACTGCACCACCACAGCTGTTCACACTGGAACGGACTCCTCCTAACATGGCCTTAGTGATTCAATTCCTGCACTCCAGATTGTCTTTGGAGCCATTCCTGGAGCATGTTTTTCAGATCACTTCCCCTCCTAAATATCCATGGCTCTTGTTCCACCCAGTGGGTTGGGACAATTTATCTACTGCTTCATTTGTTTTTGATCTTAGATGAGGCTTCCTGATCTGACAAAATGCTTTCACTTCCAGGCAAATCCAGGGCCTAGAAAAGTCAAGAGGCAACATACACTGGTTCTTTGTGTCTGCTCTATTGCTCATATGAGTTGCAGCCACACAGCTCACTGCCTGCATGCAAAGCAAGTCACTTAAAGCAATCCATAAAATTGGGACACCTTTTCATGAACCCTCAAATGGGGAAAAGGCACTTAGGTAACCCCCTACACCCAAAAAAGTAGATCAAACACCAGCCATATCTAGGCTCTGAAAGGCTCTGAATAAAGGTTTCTCAAACCATTAACCTTTTTGAGTCAGCCAGATCATCATTTTGAAAGAAGAAAAAGAGGACCATTCTAAAGCCTTACTGAGAAAACACCACTTATCTTTTCTGTGCAGGATTCAAACCATAATTATTTAGCACAGAGCTTAGAATAGCATAAGAAAACCTCAGAAGAAACCTCCTCAGATAATAATTGTTCTACCATAGGGTTTGCTTTTACATTGAGAATCAGATATTTAAAAGACAGATAAATTACATTCTGATATTTAATAGAATAACAGAATAACAGAGTTAGAAGGGACCTTGGAGGTCTTCTATTCCAACCTCCTACTCAGGCAAAAAACCCTATACCATTTCAGGCAAATAGTTATCCAATTTCTTCTTAAAGACCTTCAGTGTTGGAGCATCCACAACTTCTGAAGGCAAATTGTTCCACTGATTGTTCTGTCAGGAAATTTCTCCTTAGTTCTAGGTTGGAACTCTCCTTGATAAGTTTCCACTCGTTGCTTCTCGTCCTGCCTTCAGGTGTTTTGGAGAATAAGTTGACCTCCTCTTCTTTGTGGCAGCCCCTGAGATAGAGGAATACTGCTATCATGCTGCCCCATAGTCCTTCTTTTCATTAAACTAGACATACCCAATTCTTCCAGTTTTAGCCTTCAGGCCCCTAATCATCTTTATTGCTTTCCTCTGCACTCTTTTTAGAGTCTCAACATCTTTTTATATTGTGGCGACCAAAACCGGATGCATTATTCCTGGTGTGTTCTTACTAAGGCATTATAAAATGGTACTAACACTTCACGCGATCTTGATTCTGTCCCTGTGTTAATGCAGCATGGGACTGTGTGGGCTGCAGCTGCCAAAAAATTCATATTTAAGTGATTGTGTTCTAGACTCCAAGATCCCTCCGGCAGTTGCTACTATTGAGCCAGGTACCACCTATTCTATACCTGTGTGTTTGGTTTTTCTTGCTTAAATGTAGAACCTTACTTTTCTCACCATTGAATTTCATTTTGTTAAATAGGATTCAAGTCTGTCAAGAACCTTCTGAATCTTAAGCCTATCTTCTGGAGTGTTGGCTATCCTTGCCAGCTTGGTGTCGTCTGCAAATTTGATGAGTTTTATCCCCTCGTCTAAATCATTTATTTTTTTATTTTATTTTTTTTTCAAAATTTTTTTTTATTGTTTTCAACATAGAAAAAAAAAAACACATCACAAATACATCACAATTGAAACCCCCCCCCCACCCCCCACCCGGACTTCCCAAACCTAATCCCAGGATACTATTCAACTAAAAGTAACCTTATATTAATATCCCTAACTCCACAAAGTGTTATTCTACATAAGTAGGTGGAATATATATATATATATATATATAAAGAATTTTTTTTCTAAAAACCTAACTTATATTCCACCATTCTATGCTTATTTTGAATATAAACAATCCATCTTCTCCATATTGATAAAAATTGTTCATTTGAGTGATCCTTCAAATAAGCCGAAATCTTTGCCATTTCAGCAAGATGCGAAACCTTCACTCTCCAGTCCTCTATTGTAGGTAAAACTTTACTCTTCCAGTTTTGAGCTATNAGCCATTTGTGGTGGCCTGGCATTGATCGGGCCATTGAGGCCCAGGTACATGGGTGTCATGCATGTCAGCAGTCCAGGCCAGAAATGCCCCAGGCCCCTGTGCATAGGTGGGAGGAAACACACACTCCATGGTCTAGAATACATGTAGATTACGCTGGGCCCTTTCAGGGTCAATTCTTCCTGGTTGTTGTTGATAGCCTTTCCAAATGGCTGGAGGTTGTGCCTGTGTCATCTACCACTGCTGCCAAGACCATTCAGGTGTTGAGAAACATTTTTGCTGCACATGGGTTGCCAGATGTTCTGGTGTCGGATAATGGTCCTCAATTTACTTCTACTGAGTTTCAGGGGTTTCTACAAGCCAACATGATCCGCCACACTGCTTCGGCTCCCTTCCATCCTTCCACCAACGGTCTGGCTGAATGGATGGTCCGCGTCGCCAAGGACGCCCTCAAGAAACTGACTTACGGAAATTGGCATCACAGGTTGGCTGACTTTCTTCTAGCCCATCATACTACTCCGTGCACTGCCACGGGTAAGTGCCCGGCCGAACTCCGTTGGGGTCGTCGGCTCGTGACTAAATTGGACAGGCTGCATCCGGAGCGTGTAGCTTCGCAGGTGTCTCAGCCACACCCACCACGGGTCCTGCATGAAGGTCCTGCATGAAGGTCCTGCATGAAGGTCCTGCATAAAGGTCCTGCATGAAGGTCCTGCATGAAGGTCCTGCACCACGGGTCCTGCATGTCTGGGCCAGGAATTACGGGCCTGGACACCTCTGGGTCCCAGCCGTGGTCTGCAAGGTCTCGGGGCCTCTGTCCTACGAGGTGTCTTTGGAAGACGGCCGCGTTCTTCGCCACCACATTTTTTTTATTTTTATTTTTTCAAATTTTTTTTTATTATTTTCAACATAAAAAAGAAAACACATCACAAATACATCACAATTGAAACCCCCCCCACCCCCCACCCGGACTTCCCAAACCTAATCCCAGGATACTATTCAACTAAAAGTAACCTTATATTAATATCCCTAACTCCACAAAGTGTTATTCTACATAAGTAGGTGGAATATATATATATAAATAAAAAAAGAATTTTTTATCTAAAAACCTAACTTATATTCCACCATTCTATGCTTATTTTGAATATAAACAATCCATCTTCTCCATATTGATAAAAATTGTTCATTTGAGTGATCCTTCAGATAAGCCGAAATCTTTGCCATTTCAGCAAGATGCGAAACCTTCACTCGCCAGTCCTCTATTGTAGGTAGAACTTTACTCTTCCAGTTTTGAGCTATCAGCAAACGGGCAGCAGTTAAACAATACAACATCAAATTCGTTTCTTTTACATCCAAGTTATGTGTGATACCTAGGAGAAACAACTGAGGCAGAAAGAAAATTCTTCTTTTAAAAACTTGCTGTAAATTCCACCATAATTTTATCCAAAAGGCCTTGATAACCTTACAAGTCCACCACATATGAAAAAAAGTTGCATCTTGTTGTCCACACCTCCAGCACTTGGAATCATAATTCTCATAAATGCGAGACATAGTTGCAGGATCCATGTGCCATCTATAAAACATCTTATAAAAATTCTCACGTAGATTTTGTGCCTGCGTAAATTTCACATTTCTCACCCATATCAACTCCCAGGTGTCCATAGATATTATTTCTCCTATATTTTGAGCCCATTTAATCATACAATCTTTAACTAGCTCAGTTTCTGAATCCAATTCTAATAAAACATTATATATCCTTCTAATATGTCCTTTAGCATCATCCCTTACTTGTTTCAAAAAATCCCCATTTTCCATAAAAGAAGCAGTTTTTTTATCAATTCGCNTTATCTGAGCAGTCTGTTTTTGATATATCGCCTTTATAGCTGTTTTAAATTGATCTCCAAAGTTCATATAATCCAACACTTTATTTAAAAACTGCCATTCCAATTTGTCGAAGGCCTTCTCCGCATCAAGAAAGATAAAGGCCGAAGGTATTTGATTATTCTTGTCCAAATATTCCAATAAATTTACAATTTGCCTAATATTGTTCTTCATGTACCTCCCAGATATGAAACCAGTTTGGTCATCATGTATATAATGTTGCAGTATCTGCATCAGTCTGTTAGCCAAAATTTTTGCAAAAATTTTATAATCCACGTTCAACAAGGAAATAGGTCTAAATCATTTATGAAAGTATTGAGGGGTACTGGGCCTAAGACAGAATCTTCGGGTACCCCACTGCATACTTCCTTCCATGTAGATGCAGTTCCATTAAGGACTACACATTGAGTCAGCCAGTTACAAATCCATCTGGTAATGATGCTATCTGACACACATGTTTCTATCTTATCAAGTAGTATATAAATCAAATAGTAATTTATAATTTCACTTATGATACCAAGAAAACTATGACGCAAACACTGCGTAATGTAACAAACCACTTATATATGTTTGTTTAAAAATATATTCACTTAATTTCAATGCGGCGTAGTTCCATGTTATTATTGATAGCTGGACCCAATTTGTATACATAGGCTGCATTTTTCCAAACCAGTGATGCCTTTAATGTTTTCTGGGTGAAAAGTAGCATATTTTGCTTATCATGTCTATTTTGCTATTTTAAAAAAAAATCCTTTATCTAATAGCAATAATTCAGCCCAGCCCCTGCCCAGCCCTGGAGGGACACCAACCCAATTTCTCAGAGCTCCTCCCTCCATGCTATTTTTTCCCTGTTATCTTTAAACTCATTGAAAACGCAATAGTCAATTTAATTCTTTTTCCTGGTCTCATGCTCTAAGTGAGGCTGTAGTGAACAATAGCACTATTCACTGTGTCAAAAATGCTACCTCCCAGTTGAGCGTAAATCCCATGCAAGGGCTGAGATAGCGATATAGAGTTCATGTCAACAGCAACATTAATTGTGCTGTCTTTGGAATTGTAAACTTCAGATGATCTTAAGTGAACAGTGTAGCGCCTGTTTGAAAAGCTGAGAGCAAGAAAGGCAATCCAAAATATGCCACCATCTTCTAGTTCCCTGAAAATGGCTGGATGCAAAAACCTAACTGGAGGACCTATAACAAAATGACCTCGGTTTCACATTAAGGTTTGATCATTCTACGTTGCCCAGCTAATGGCCATCTGTTTGTGACGCTCGTTTCTCCTTCATTACTGCATGATTGTTTTCTAGCAAAGGACATGTGCCAGAAAAAAATTAAAACCGGGCGCTTTCTCAAACCTCAAGTGCAACAAATTCTTTTAAAGCAACCAGTGTGCTGAAAACAAAAGCTTAAAAATGAGCTCTTGTTCTGTCTTTCGATCTTCATACAAGTGCAAGCTGTTATTGGCAATTAATTGTTTTCAGAACAGGATTTTTAATAGAGAAATCTGTTCACTTGTTATCTTCTTGTTGTCAGGAACATAAAGCAGAGCCTTCTTGAAACTGGCACCCTTCTTTCAGGTTTAAAAAAAAAGTTTGAAGAAGCATTTCTGTCATTGGAATAATTTTATGGTGTCCATCTGGAATTTTGCTCTTTTCATTTATCTTCAATATTTTGCATGTACTTTTGTACTTGATTTAAAGTGAGGCACCTCGGGGTCAAACATGGTTTATAAATAAATGGATATGTAGGTTAATTTGTTTGGCATGAAAAACATATAAGACAACATGATAAGTCAAAATTATTATAACAAGAAACAAAAATTTCCTAGTGGGAGTGCCAAAACTTTATTGTATGTACCTGTGGTGATTCACTATCTTCTATTCTTTCCAAATGAAATTAAAAAGCTTTTAATAACTAGACCTGCTACCCTTTTCCCAGTTAGTTTTAATTTAGTTTTTAACATTTTCTATTTCTCTGTTCAGGGAACAATGAGACTTTGTCATTAGTGAAGACTTTATGCCTTCTTTGTTGTTTTTTTAAGTGGATCTGGATACTTTTTGAGTGAAGGAAAAGATTTTCATTTCATTTATTGATTTATTTTTATTTATTCATCAAATTTACCTAGCCAAACAATGAATGTATTTTTTTTTTTAAAAAAGAAAGAAATCAG
Source organism: Protobothrops mucrosquamatus (assembly GCF_001527695.2). Lineage (NCBI taxonomy): Eukaryota > Metazoa > Chordata > Lepidosauria > Squamata > Viperidae > Protobothrops > Protobothrops mucrosquamatus. The sequence continues at coordinate 678,923 of NW_015386820.1, forward strand.
ATAAATAGTTCACCTGATATGATGTTCTATAAGGGAAAAGGAAAATATCTTATAAAATAAACATATGTTTTGTAAATCTAAAAAAAGTTTAAAAGGTCATGCATTGGCTGTATCATATACTTTCTATGTAATAATTTTTCCAGTTGCTTTCTCTACTGAGAAATAGTTTAAAAAGCAACAGAGAACAAAATTACACCCAGAACTTTAAAGACTCAAGGATTCCCTGCATCATCCCAAAGATGCTTTTTTCAAAAGGCAACTGGACTTTATTTTTCCTTGAAGATGTTTCACTTCTCATCCAAGAAGCTTCTTCAGTTCTGACTTCTTAGATAAGAAGTTAAAGGTCTTCAAGGGAAAAACAAAGTCCAGTTGCCTTTTGATAAAAGCACCTTTGGGACAACCATGACCTGGATGACTGAGAATCTCCATAGACATTTCCTGCATCACTTCCTCTCTGCATAACACAGTCCTGAAAAATAAGTCCCGCCATTCCATGTGACACAATCAACCATGTCAAGGACTTGAGAAAATTTGCATTTTAGTAATCCATTTGGAATTGAGGTATGGAGATCATCTCTCACTTGGATGGTCTTATCTGGCTTGGGCCAGCCAAGGATTGCAATTCGAAAGATCTTTGTGAGGCACATGTTATCAAAAGAAAATGAACATTATTTGACCTGAAACTGATATCCTAGAACAGGGGTAGGCAACCTTGGTTCTTTTATGACTCATGGACTTCAACTCCCAGAATTCCTGAACCAGCCTTGCTGACTCCAGAATTCTGGGAGTTGAAGTCCATGAGTCACAAAAGAGCCAAGGTTGCCTACCCTTGTCCTAGAAAGTTGAAGCAAATTGTCCCAATGCATGACCTAGACCAGGGGTAGGCAACCTTGGTTCTTTTATGACTCATGGACTTCAACTCCCAGAATTCTGGAGTCAACAAGGATGGTTCAGGAATTCTGGGAGTTGAATTCCACAAGTCATAAAAGAGCCAACGTTGCCTACCCATGACCTAGACAATTGAGTTCCTGAAGAGAGAAGACACAGACGTTAAATAAGTGATTGCTAGCCATTATGTGTATGGAAACATTTGTAGTGGAAATGATATAATTCACATCCGGATGCAGGTTAAGGTCTGTTATGTGCCATTAAGTAGTTAACACAGTTTCTTAAAAAAATAATTAGTGTGAACCTTGAAAAGACAAGATAGACAAAACTCCAAACCAAATAAACTTTAATAAACAAAATAGCTGCAGAATTAAAATTAAGGCAGGAGTAAATGTTTGGTTTTGGTCATAAAATTATTTTGGCAATAATGTGCAATTTTGCTGCTTCCATCAAGTTTGTAAATTACAGATGATGTAGATAGATAGATAGATAGATAGATAGATAGATAGATAGATAGATAGATAGATAGTTAGATAGATAGATAGATAGATAGATAGATAGATAGATAGATAGATAGATAGATAGATAGATAGATAGATAGATAGATAGATAGATAGATAGATAGATAGATAGATAGATAGAACTACAGTACACATTGGATGAGATTTGTATTTATGTTTATTTGAATTTTATCAAATTTGTAATTCTGTATATTGATTTGAATTTATATCCATTTGAATGAATTTTCTTACTGGTGTCACTTTTTCCACTCTCTTCTTACATATTTAGGACAAGTTATTGTGTGATTGCTGTTGTAGAACTGTTGATATGCCAGGTGAAATCACACAGTAATATGGATCTCCCCATCTCCATTAAAGATACTATTAAGTTTGTAGTCGTTCCATAACACCAGGAAGAATTTTCACTATCTGACAATCAGCATGAAATTAATATCTTGTTTCCCACCATGCTGTTCCCTGGCTGCCAAGACTTTCATGTAAAGCAGTAAAATCTAACGTATTGATAGACCTGCAAGGTTGCCTTTTGTCTCAAACTACAGAGAACCAGTAATACATGATGTGTTTCTATCCCCCTTTTAAAGTTGGCCCAGTCATTTCAAAACAGGGAAGGACACATCCCTTTTTATCAAATGGAGAAAATCAGATTACTTGAAAAATTCTCAGGTGTCCACCCTATGAAATCCTTAATTATTTTATTTTATATTATTTTGTAAACGTCTATGCCGCCCATCTTGCTAATACAATGACTCTGGGTAGCTTTTAGTATTAAAAAGTTAAAAAGTGCTAAAAACAATTAAAATTAGAATAAAAAGATTAAACATTAAAAACCAAGATTATGGGCTGCCTGGGGGTGTGAACCTTTTCTCCCCTGTCAGCCACCCCCAATGTAGCAGGCCCCTTTTGGGGACCCAGGCCAAGGGGCAGAGCCATGTTTTTAGGCAGATCTCACTCTTGATGAGAGAATATTTCAGAGGTCGGGGGTCACAGCAGATAAGGCTCTTCTCCTGGACCCACCTGCCAAAATTCTTTGGCCGATGGGATCCAAAGTAATTACTTCTATTTATCAATCCCAAATGTCCTTCACCAAACTGGGGTGATATACAGTAATTGCAGGACAAGAAGCAACGGGTGGAAACTAAGCAAGGAGAGAAGCAACCTAGAACTAAGGAGAAACTTCCTGACAGTTAGAACACTTAACCAGTGGAACAACTTGCCTCCAGAAGCAGTGAATGCTCCAACACTGGAGGTTTTTAAGAAGAGACTGGACAGCCATTTGTCCAAAATGGTAGAGGGTTTCCTGCCTGAGCAGGGGGTTGGACTAGATGACCTCCAAGGTCCCTTCCAACTTTACTATTATTATTATTATTATTATTATTATTATTATTATTATTATTATTATTATTATTATTATTATTATTATTATTATTATTAATTACATTTGTCTCAATACTGACTCTGAGCTATTACACTACTTTCTTGTATGTCTTCAATACAAATTTTATGAGTCAGGGCCAAAGACTAGCAGTTCTTCTTGTTTTTATTACATCAACCCAACGGATGAAATTTGGGTTTTGGGGCCTGTATTCCAGCCATGATGAGAAGGAAGGACTCACTGGAGAAGAGCCTAATGCTGGGAAAGATTGAGGGCAATAGAAGAAGGGGACAACAGAGAATGATGTGGCTGGATGGAGTCACTGAAGCAGTAGGCGTGAGCTTAAATGGACTCCAGAAGATGGTAGAGGACAGGAAGGCCTGGAGGAACGTTGTCCATGGGGTCGCGATGGGTCGGACACGACTTTGCAACTAACAACAACAACAATTCCAGCCATGGTCTTCACTGATTAGCCATTTTGTCCTTGTTGGATATATTAGCAATATTCAATACCTTCAGCTGAAGGTCAGTAAAAAAAATAACCAATGTTCAGACAGAACTATTGTAAGATACAGCTGAAGTAGACATACATATAGTTTATCTTTTGCAGAAGTTAATTTAGTTTTCTAAGTCAGCTGAGAAAGAGCATTTTTATTACACAAATAAGAGAGTGACAGGACCCACCATAACTAGAAATAACATTGTAAAGTATGCATCTATGCATGTTTACAATGGGCACTAGTTATGCAGGGAACAGCCAGATGATAATTAGTATAGCATGTCAAAATAAAACCATGTTACAGCATACAAAATGAATGTAAAAGTTTCCATAGCATGAAACAATGAACACTCATCAGATACACTAATTTCATTTATGTGCACTTTTGCATTGTGGCACCCACATTTTAATATAGCTGGTATGGGATATAAAAAGAAGCAAAGTGTGACTAGATTCAGAAAGCCACAGTTGTGGCCACTCGACTGTTTCTTTGGTCTCAAGGAATATTGGTAGTCCTCGTGTTATGACCAGTTGCTCAGTGCCTGTTTGAAGTTACAACAGCCCCCCTACCAAAATCTACTTACAAACCAGTTTCAAAGTTACAGCCTGTGAGGACCACAAGGGGCAGGAAGTGGAGCATAGGTTGTTTCTGGGGGGTGAGGGAGTGCTTGGGGGACCTGGGGAAGGCAAGTGTGGTCCTACGCTAGGCCACCCAGAGCCTCCCCTATCCCTGAGGCACCCCATGTTTTGCTTAATGATGGCATTGGGAAGAGCAATTTTGGGGTCATTAAGGCAAGTGATCACATGGGCACCTTGCTTAACAACCAGAACTTTTTATAACTGTAATTGGCAGGCCCCATTACTGTCATAATGCAAGGATTACTTGTAGCTGGTTTGGTCTATGTTATCGTTCATAGGATACTGTACATAGGTTATGATTCAAAATGATTGACGATACAATCAAAACTCTGCTTGGTTTTTATGGGTGTTACACGTTTTATCCACATAAAAGTTGGCAGACCTTCAACTGCACCATAACAGCTCCTATCTTGACTTTGTTTTGTTGTACTTTCCAGACATCCTTGTCCTCCAAGGCATGGTGACACAAGCATCACTGTTTGCGACATTTCCTCTGAAGTGTCTAAAGCTGCTAAAATTCTGTAGTGGGAGAGCTTTGCACACTAATGGCTTGCACAAAGGATCTAGCATCGGCCCTGCAAGCAGCTGCCTCACTGCATAAATCAGGCTTGTCCAATCTGTGGCCCGTGGGCCTCATGAGGGCCCTAGACCGCTGGGAATGCAGACCCACGAGAGCATAAAAAAAGTAAAGTTTATTATTTATACACATTATACTATATTATATATTTTGTCTGCGGCCCAAGACAATTCCTCTTCACTCAGTGTAACCTCGGCAAAATAAAAGATTGGATATCCATGGCTTAAGTAGAAAATTTTCGATTTGATTTGCCTTATAGTTTCAACACACCCAACACAATCAGTGGTAAAAGGGGTCTATTTCCAGCTGAGTCCATGGTGACTTTAACTAGGTCAGTGTGTCTCTCATGTACATTAAAACGGTTTGCGTTGCTAGCAGCTACAGCCAAATTTTATTTTCTGCCACTTCAGCAAAAGCCTGTGTGTGTAGGTATGTGCAGTTTGCCTAGAAGAACACCTCTCCCGTTCCACCCCCAGGCCTGATTAAATAACTACTGTTATTTTCTGCCCGCCATTGTTTTGACAAAGAAAAGTATGGCTTTTCTAATGTACATCTTCCTCTTCCCCAAACAAACGGTTTCCTGTCAATCATCCTGGAACACAGAGTGCTAGGTTTCTTCCACAGGATGTTTGCTAGAGCTAATTGCTCAGCATGTTTTACTTTTGATTGTGCTCAGTGTCCATCAGAAAATTGCTAGGAAGGTTATTTAGGGGCCTTGAATAGCAGCCAGGTTGGTCCTAAAATGGTGATAGCTTATCAAAGTCCCTGAATCTTTGTATTTCTGGAACAGAAATTCTAAGGTGCAGGGGGGAGGGGAGTTCCAGCCTTGGCCACTTTGGATGGCCGAGGAATTCTGGGAATTGAAGTCCACAGGTCTTAAAGTTGCCAAGGTTGGACAACTCAGTTCTAAGATTTCCTCATTCTTATGAGTCACCACAAATTTAGCTACCCACATTTTCTCAGTGGTGGATTATGTTCCTACTAGAACGCTATCACAAAGATCAAAAATGTCTGCTGTGAGCAAGCAGGATATTGATGACAATTTCATCTCTGCACATATTCCTCTTTTGTTTGTTAATCTGATTTATACAATCACCCATCTGTCTTTGTGATTCTGGGTAGCTAGCCTCAAACACAAGCCCAGTAGAAAAATAAGTATGAAAATAAATAAATAAAAAAACCTATAATGGCAACCAAAAGCAAATCCAATGAACAATGAACTGGCAACATCTCATGAGGTTCCCCTAATGGTGCCTAGGTAGTCCTCAGCTTACAACCACAATTGAGCCCAAAATTTCTGTTACTAAGCAAGACAGTTAAGTGAGTTTTTACCATCTTTCTTGCTACAGCTGTGAAGTGAATCACTGCAACTTTAATTAGCAAGACAGCTGTTACGTGAATCTGGCTTCCCCATTGACTGCTTGTCAGAAAGTCGCAAAAGAACACTGCAACCGTCATAAATACATATCAGTTGCCAAGTTTCCAAATTTTCAGCACATTACCATGGGGGTGCTGCAAAGGTCATAAATGTGGAAAATGGTCATAAGTTACTTTTTCCAGTGCCCCTGTAACTTCAAATTGTCAGTAAACGCATGGTTGTAAGTCAAGGACTTACATCTGGGGTGGGTAGGAAGTATCTTCCAAAAGGCAGATTATGAGACAAAAAAGGCTCCACCTTTTGATTTTCTTAGAAATTGCTTTAATTGACGGGAACTGGAGCATTCCTGTAATGCAGGACTCTAATGCCAGACCTAAGGGACATAGGTAGAAAGAACTGGAAAGAGGCGGTCCTACAAATAACCTAGCCCAGTGCTGGCGAACCTTTTAGAAACCAAGTGCCCAAACTGCAACCCAAAACCCACTTATGTATCGTCGGGTGCCGGGTGGGCGTGGTCCATTGGGTGGGTGTGGCCCATTGGATGGGCATGGCTGCGGTGGTAACGGCAGACTGGGGTGGGACTAAAAAGTTCAATCAATCAATTCCAACTTTGCGAGATCTTTTTTTTTTCCTGCGAGAAGTTGAAATTTATTGATTGATTGATTGAACCTTTTTTTTTGCACATGGCGACGGAGGCCTAAAGTGAAAAGATTTTATAAAACCCAGTTGAAGGCCTAGGACTGGGGTGATGGCGCGTGTGCCCACAGAGAGGGCTCTGCGTGCCATCTGTGGCACACATGCCATAGGTTCGCCACCACGGACCTAGCCCATACTAAAGCCTGCTCATAATTGTGTATGATGCCACATTCTAGACCAGTTGCAGCTTCCAGTTGTTCAAGAGCAGCCCTATGAGGGATGCATTGCAGGAATCTAGTTAAGAGATATCCAAGATCTGAGTGATGGTGTGCAGCGCCTCCCAGTCCAGGAAATGACACAATATACATCTGGGGGGATGGGAAGAATCCCTATTCCTCAAACAGGAGCCATGAACCCAGGAGGCCATATCCTCTCAACTGCTAGGCCCTGAGATATAACCTTCAATGCATTATGGGTTGGCCTGGGGAAGAGAGGTATTTACATCATATGGAATAACATTCCTTCCTTCCTTCCTTCCTTCCTTCCTTCCTTCCTTCCTTCCTTCCTTCCTTCCTTCCTTCCTTCCTTCCTTCCTTCCTTCCTTCCTTCCTTCCTTCCTTCCTTCCTTCCTTCCTTCCTTCCTTCCTTCCTTCCTTCCTTCCTTTGGCCACCCATCTTACCACAGGATAACTCTTACCACAGAGCGGATTTCAATATTAAAAAATAAAATTATAGAAATAAAATACTACAAAAGTATAAGTCATGCCCTTAAAAATGCCACTGTGTACACATCTCTCTGAGATACAAAGCTTTGGGGTGCCAGAGAGGGTAACACACAATAAAATTTTATCAGACCTCTTTTAACTGCACTTTAACTGCATTTTATATGCACACAGCTTTGTTCCAAGAAGCATACAAACTCAAAGGCAATGAAACACAACATGGGATCGGGTGATCACATACAGATCGCTTTTTTAAAAAAAATCTCAACCCCTTTAGAGCCTCTTCCAGTGCCAAATTTTAAAAAGCACAAGAGAAGATTGACAGGATCCAGAACGCCCTTTGTATGCCAAAGAGTCTCCTCTGCATGGTGGTGGAGGGAGGGACAGAAGGAGAAAGATCAAGGTAACACTTTTGAGTAGTCAATCAAAGCCTAACTCAGGGGTCTTCAAACTTGGCCCTTTTATGACTTGTGGACTTCAACGCTGGCTGAGGAATTCTGGGAATTGAAGTCCACAAGTCATAAAAGGGCCAAGTTTGAAGACCCCTAGATTAACACATCCCACTCATGCAGAAAGTAAGTAAGTAAGTGAGTGAGTGCAGGTTATCCCTGACTTAATTACTGTTCAAAGACACGAAGGACTTCCCCAGGTCTACTTATAAGCCAGATTCAATGTTCTGATGGCCTTCTGCCTCCACCCCACACCTCCTCCCAAGATCACATAATTGCATTCTGAGTGCTCGATAACTAGCCCACATTTATGGCTGTTTGTAGCAGGTGTCCACGATTTATGAGGCTTTTTGCTGGAAACTGGCATTTACTTCTGGTTTCCGGCTAAAATCGCCCATTGTGGACATTGGATTCGCCTAATGACAGCCGTGTTCACTTAATGGTCATGGTGATCCACTTAACAACCACCGCAAAAACTGAGCGTGGCCACAGGGTGACCTGCTTAATAACTAGCATGTCTTAAGACTGTGGTTCAATTACTGCCATAATTTGAGGACTATGTATCAACAATAAGTAACGCAGAAAAGTCATGTAGGAAAAAGGCGGAGCTTCCATTGTATGGAAACAACCGCCATTTTAGCTTTTTGAGCCCTTCCTCCCTGACAGCCCTGCCATCATTGCTTCCCTGCCCTGTTCCTAGCAACCTTTCCCAAACACCCCATACAGTCCAAAACTATTGAATGGTTGATACTGCCTCTCCCTCATTCCCAAATAAAGAAGATTCAAAATCATAAGCGGGTTAAAATTTTACAAAGCACCCCCCCTTAATCTCAGTTGGATCGTTTCTTTCTCTCTAACTTTCAACATAGCCCCCTCCATAGCTATTCAGGAGACTTATTATTTTAGTGAAGTGAAGATAAGTGGGAACAGGAATGCCACCTTAAGATACCTAAACATTTCCAGGATGTTTTTGTTAAGCATAAGCAGCTGGAAACGAACTTTTAGTGTTTTTTTTTAAAATGTTCTTTGTTGTCTTAAAGATTCCCTCCCTGGTTTCATGAGCAATTTATGTTCCCAATGCAAATAAAGACGGGTTGCATAGAAATGATGAAATAAAAAGGGAGCTTTAAAAGAAAACGTATCTGAATACAAATAGGTATAATGCGGTAGTTTTAGCTCTGTTCAGCAGTAGATTTTTCCCCTCTCATTGATTAAGGCACAAAAGAGTGAGAACGTGAATCAGACACATATGCATATTTTGCCTGATTTAAATAACATTTTGGGGCAAAACAAATGAAAAGAAAGGGGCGTTAACCAAGCTTGACCAAACAGAATATGAAGTTTGCATTTCTCTCTCTTCTCCTGTATAGATTACACACTGGTTTTAAAAGGACGATCTACAGAAATGTTCTTCCTGGCCTAAAGCATTTGATAATTAATAAGAAATACATGTATACTGTTCATAATATCAGAAAGCCCATCTTACTTATATTTTTTCCCTGGTACTAAATATTTGGACCATAATAAACTGGGATAATTACAGTCCTATGTGCTTCTTTCAGAATATTTTTTTAAAGTCAGTGTTTTGTGCCTATATGATAAGCCCTCAGGGGATTTTTTTTTTCCTTCTAGACCCTGGGGGTCACCATCCATATTGTTCTACCAAGAAGCATGATTTACTGCATTTCCTGAAAGCCATATGGGAGAAGCACTTCCCCACTGCAGAGCAAATTGCTTCACAGAACAACACGAAATAGGCAAGGTCAGACAGCTGAGAGAAAACCAAAATCTACTTGCGGGACCATTGCTAAAAGGAAACCATGTGCTAATGTTAAATTCAAAGGTGGCATGTCACTGTCAAAATATGTTCACACTGCTGCTGAAAGAGACATAATGAGAAAAAGGAGATGTTTTCCTTTTCAGAAATGTCTGTTGTGCTTATGTTACAATAGAAATACTGATGAACAGAAACAATGAAAGCCTACATCTCTTCCAAAAGGACTACCACATCTGCAAAAATACAAAAGACCATGAGATGGCAGCAAAGGGTTACTTTTCTGATTCTCTTTGCTGCCATCTAGTGGCCATCCAGATGTGGGAGCCCTATCTTACAGCATTTAGAAAAACTGAAGTTAAAAAAAAAAATGAGACCAAACTAAAAGTCCTTTTGCTAGCTTAAAAAGGTCCTGTTCTTTACACAAATTTTAGCATTGTGAAATGTGCCATGATTTGTACTCTGTGTTCCACCAGCAAACCGAAGAGAAAGTTGTGATCATAGTTTGCAGAACACAAGGCCCCTTCTTTCTCAGGTTTCAACTAAACAGTCACCACTTGGGCTGAGGAACTATCATATATCATAAATCACTCTCTGAAAGATATTTGGCAGCTAGTCAGCGCACCCCAGGCTATGCAATGTACAGTATGGAACATTTTTAAGGTGGAATGTGTAGTTTGTAGTTTAAAGACTTTCTAGAATCTCTAAGCATTATACTACTGCCTGAAAAAGAGAAAAGAAAAGAAAAAGACAAAAGAAAAAGAGGGAAAGCTACGTTTTCCATGTTGCCCAAGACTTAATAAGATACTGAACAAGCCAGCAAGTCAGCTTTTTAGATTTTTTTTCTGTGACATGCAGAGAGAGAGAGGGAAGAACAGACAAAATGTAAGGCAGCGTTTTTCAACCTTAGCAACTTTAAAATGTGTGGACTTCATCTCATCCTGGCTGGGGAATTCTGTGAGTTGAAGTCTTAAAATTGCCAAGGTTGAAAAATACTGATCTCCTCAATCAACTTCTAACTCTTTGGTACTTTTGTTGCTTCTTTTAAGAAGATTGATTTCTTTTAATAAAAGTGACTTTTTCTGGATCACTTGCCTGATGTTTTTCTAAAATCTAACAGGTGATTGCATCGTTATTTTTTAGTTCCTGAAATCTTTTTGAATCCGAATGTGTTGCAATGCCCTTCAGACATAGGATCAAACTCTGTGCTCCATCTAAGAATGATGGGGCTGGAGAGAGAAACAGACTGATTGTGGCCTCTGTTTGTCTTGTGTCCCAGTGTAGCCCTTAGACTCAAAATAAGGATGGTCAGAAACAATGTAGAGCAGAGGCCTCCAACTTTCTGGGCACCAGGGACGGGTTTTGTGGAGAAAAGTTTTTCCACGGACTGGAGAGTATGTGGTTTTGTGTGCTGCCTGCATGTCACAGATGGGGCTTTGCTTGTTTGTGCGGACCGATTGCTGGCATGCCGCGGCCCGGTACTGGTCCACAGACCGGGGGTTGGAGACCCCTGATGTAGAGCCTGGAGGATAGCACTGACACTCAGGGCGGGATCTGCAGTTATTTCCAGCATAATGGTTATCTCTATGATCATGAATATGCTTTGTTATAAGCTCTATCAACAGTAGTCCTTAACTTATGACCATTCATTTAGCAATTGTTCAAAGGTATGACTGACCTCCCCAGAGTTTCTTACGACCAGTTTTTGAAGTTATGATGGCTGCACATGCACATCGACACAAACACTGTGGACATGTGAATGTATTTTGGGTGCTTGGCAACTGGCTTATCTTTATGAATGTTTGCAGTAACCACGATTTGCAATGTTTTCTGCCTGATTCTAGCATTTATTTCCAGCTTCTGGCAAAAATTGCCCCTCCTAAGGATGTTAACATAATGGGGGATTACTGTATATACCAAAACTTTGAAATCTGACTCTCAGGAATTATGGTTATATCAAGCCAAAATAAGGTTATTGAGAAATGGGAAAAGTGATACTGCAGATGTTAAGGAAGAGCTTTTGCAAATGTGTGACATATCAGTCTTGGAAAAGGCAATATTCCCTACTAATTAAAGGATGAAACTGTATAGGCATTTTCATCAGTTTCCCTTTGCTTTTTAGATTCGATTCTGCCAGAAAATAATCCAAAGTGGAACGAAACTTTGGCTTCCTTTAGTTCTGTATCTCAAATCAGGCTATCAACAAACTTATTTAAGAAGGAAAACCGGGTATATATACTGCCACTGGGTACAACACATAGAGGAATTGCATTCTTGGAGGATCCTTTCCAAACAGCAGTCTCTTCCATTCACAGAGCTTCAGCATCAGCTACAACCCTAAACATTTAAGTGAACATGTTGAATAGGTGTCCCAATTATTTCTCAAACCTGGTGAAAAGACAAGCCCACACGTAGAGCTATAAACCTCAGAATAATGAAATATCAGCCAGAGATATACCAAGGTATACGGGATTGCTCAGGGATAAACTATTTACAGAAGACAGAGAAGATCTCCCATTGAATTGCTGGCATCTCAGTAAGACTGGAGAATACTCTCCCAAAAATATGAAGAACCACTATCAGCCAAAACACCAGTGCGTCATACTGTGGCAGAAGGACCAGCCAGTCCATTACGTATTCATCAATGAATTCTTCACAATCTGACTTGATTACACCCTGTTGGTTGCAGGCCACACTTCACATATCTGGACCATAAAGGATGTGACAATTGTAACAGCAAGCCATGCCAATATTCAACAGTGGGGTGAGGTTAGGGGCCTCCATGTGACTCTGGGGCTAATTGCCCATCCTTGTGGTAAGAAAATGCTGCTTGCACCTTTTCTTGTTCACTTTTAAGCTTTTGACGCATTTGTTTTTTAAAATTTATATTTTTTTATTTAATTTATATGCCACCCATTTAGCAGTTATGTAATGTTTTTCCCCTCTGGGGGGGGTAATGTTTGAGCAATTGAGGCAAACTGGAATCCAAGTTTTTTTGGAACATAAAGAGACTATTATTACTAGGAAAATCTTAGAGAGTTCATTAGACAATGTGTTCAAATCCTAAGAATAAAATAACTGCTGGGAACAGAGTATGCAGTAAAGAAAAGACACAAGTCAAATTTGATTCTTGGGGGCTGCGTTGACTCTGGTTTCTTGGCAAGGTTTCTAGCCAGGGCAGGATTGCCTTATTTCAGGATTTTTATTCATTGGCTCCCAGGAAGCTTTGTCTATCGAAGCAATGGCTCTGGAATTCCTTGGCACTGCTCTTCCAAGGGTAACCGGGGTCAGCTTTAATGCTGAGATCAGCACAGGGGCACTGGTGCTGATTATGGCTGAACCTTAATACATACGACCATTAAAAATCAATGGCCCTGGGGTATCATATAAGGAAAATTCTCATAGTCAATTCATTGGTGATAAACTAATGAAAATAGTCTCATAGAATCACTGTTTTTTCCTCTTCAGCACTGTAGCATATAGTGTCAGGCACAAAGAACCAGGAACACTCACTGAGTTCAAAGCACTGAAGAATTTATTATTGCTACCTATTGACAAGAATCTGGTCAACTTATGGTCAAAGCTGAATTGGCACTAGCTAAGGAATCAACCCCGACTGCTCTTTAGAAGGCCAGATCCTGAAGTTGAAACTCAAATACTTTGGCCACCTAATGAGAAGGAAGGACTCACTGGAGAAGGGCCTAATGCTGGGAAAGATTGAGGGCAATAGAAGAAGGGGACGACAGAGAATGAGGTGGCTGGATGGAGTCACTGAAGCAGTAGGCGTGAGCTTAAATGGACTCCAGAAGATGGTAGAGGACAGGAAGGCCTGGAGGAAAGTTGTCCATGGGGTTGCGATGGGTCAGACACGACTTCGCAATTAACAACAACAACAAGGAATTCATGGGTGCTGGACTTGGGTCGCTTGTGGCTGCAGAATGATTCCAAGCTGATGACATGCTTAACACTGCCTTCCAGCTCAGCCTGCTCATCTCCTACATATAGTAGGGAAAGAACAACAAACTTAAGTGGCTTTTCACATAGGAAAGGCGGGCCCTCTAGAACAATTTAACAGCGCATAGCTAAACATGTAACGAGCTATGGGAAAACCTACTAAATGAAATCAGAGCAAGTAGCTGTATCTCCAACTCTGTCCTCAAGACTGACCTTTGATCTTTGTAAAGCACTGCTAATACTCTTAATAAAATGAAAAACAATCCAATTTGCTTCTATTGGATTTGCTATAATTATGTACTCTTCATTGTAATGGAGGCCCCTTTAGGCTTGAAAATCTACTCCAAAATCAAGAGTTATTCAACATTTTAAATAGTCTGCTTAAAACCCTGCATAGAGCAGCCGTGAAAATTAAAATAGGCATGATTACTGTATTCGTCTGTCAGCATTAGTTGTAAATTGAAAGATATAAAGTAAAGATATTGAAATGCTAATAAAGTCCTTAAATTTTTGTTATTAAAACACAGTTCATTTGTTATTCTTAGACAGTGAAAGCAAAAAGTTAGGGAGGACTGCTCCATTTCTGTATATCAGAACAGTCTCTCGTTTATAACCATGATTTATTCTCTATGGCACTGATGTCTGTTTTAATAATGAAACTCTCAACAATATATAGAATTTCTCAACAATGTACAGATCAAGGGTTGCTGGTGGGACAAAATCTAGACATTTCCCAGATTCTCAATAATTATCATAGTTAAAGCTAAAATCATTTCTAGATTTCCGCAATGATGGCTCTTTCTTTAAATTAATTCTTTAACTTTTTCTCAGTCAGGCTGAAAAACATTTGGCTTTTCAGATTTTCCTAAACTACAATTCTGGCATTGGTAAAGAATTGTAGTTCAGCCAAGTGCGGAGAGTCCCATCCCTGCTGTAAATATTTTGGACAGACTGGGAAGTTGTCTGGTTGAATGTGTGTGAGTTTTTGACGCCTGGAGACAATCTGGACAAGTGACTGCAGTTTTCTTGGCAAAATTTCACAAGTGGTTTGCCACTGTCTACTTCGTAGGGCTGAGAAAGAGTGACTGGTCCAAGGTCATCAGCCAGCTTTGTGCCTAAGGCAGGACTAGAACTCAAGTGTTTTATCTTAATGATAAAATCATGGGTTCTTTTCTCTAAATGCAGTGAATTAATTTTAATTATTTTAATTAATTAGCCATTGTTTCCTCCCTAGGGCTGAGAAAGCATGACTGGCTCAAGATCTCTCAACTGGCTTTATGCCCAAGGCAGGACTGGAACTCATGACATCTCAGTTTCTAGTCTGGTCCCTATACCAAATATTAGCCTTTTTCTCCCTCAGCCTGTTCACAGATTTCTAGCTGCTCTAGCCCAGGGGTCTTCAAACTCGGCCCTTGTATGACTTATGGACTTCAACTCCCAGAATTCCTCAGCCAGGCATGCTGGCTGAGGAATTCTGGGAGTTGAAGTCCATGAGTCATACAAGGGCCGAGCTTGAAGACCCCTGCTCTAGCTAACAGACAGGTTGCACTACTCTTTTGACTCTGTCCCGCTTCTCTGAATTTAATCTTCCATTCATTAGAGTGTGTGTGTGTGTGTGTGTGTGTGTGTGTGCATGCGCACATCTTTTTGCTACAGACTTGCTTTCCATCTCACCAAACTTCATATGAGGATGGCTGTATCTGTACAATGAATGCTAACTTGCCAGTGTTTTCATCTGGATGGATTCAGCCAAGTTTGTTCTGGTCAACATTGTGAAAAATACTCCTCTTGTCCCATCTCTGAATATAAAATCTGAAGTAATTACAGCTATCCTCCTCTCATTGGGTCTGTGGGTCGACGCCAAGAGACAACAATCAGGTTGTGTTAAGTAACAGCTAAGTTGGATGCATTCTTAAATTTCTTACATCTCCTCCCATCTGCAGCAAGGAAGAGGGAGTAACAAGTGATACCACACACCATGTCACCGCATCTTTACACAAATGACCCAATTCACAAAATCTGCATGATGACATCATGAAGCACGTGAAATCATTGTGGCTTGTACTGGACATCTCTGTTGCCTATTCCTGACCTATTATCCCTGCTACATTTCCTAGCCATACCAATATTCTATTTCTCCAACAGTCATATCTAGCACTGATTTTTATTTTTATTTTATTTTTAGCTAAGAATAGTAGTATTTGCCATATTAATAAAACACTTTGTAATCACTTCCCTAAAACAGATAATTGAGAGGATTCTTTAACTATTGATTCTTAGATTATCTTGTGCATGGTTCAAAGAACTGTTTTTTTTTCTTAAGCTTTAGATTCGTATCAGCCAATTGCCACAATGAGAAACATGCAAGGTGACTTTAGCTTAGTAGTTACAGCCATGAATTGTTAGAGGCCAGACGGATCTAACAACTTCTTTATACATTATTAAGGTGGCCTTTTACTTCATCACCCTGAGAGGACAAAACTGTCAGTCTGGCTTCTTCTAGAAAGTATCAGTTATTATATATCTCCAGATTTATCTATGAAAAAGCACTTAGCCTAATATTCTCCATATAATCAAGCTCCCTGTGCCGTGAGCATTCAGGGTAAACTTGATTTCAGGGATGTATTTTAAAAGCACCGAACACAGTCATCAGAAATAAAACTTTCTCTATGTAGCAATAATTGGCTTCAGTTTATTAAGTTTAATGCCCTGCTTCAGGCAATCAGTCTCTACCTATTGGGTTCCTACTCTTAATATAATTAAATTTGAACAAAACAATATAAAGACTGAAAGATTCTCTTCCCTCTTTAGATCCTGATTTGTCTGTTTGCAAGGCCCACTAAATCTAATTCCAAATCTTTAAGAGGTCAGCAGATTGACTGAAAGTTATTACAATGTTTCATGTTCTTGGTTAGAAATCTGGGACAGTGCATATCTATATCTATATCTATATCTATATCTATATCTATATCTATATCTATATCTATCTATATCCATATCTATATCTATTTATTGCATTTATAGGAAATAAGGTT
This sequence comes from Protobothrops mucrosquamatus, assembly GCF_001527695.2. Lineage (NCBI taxonomy): Eukaryota > Metazoa > Chordata > Lepidosauria > Squamata > Viperidae > Protobothrops > Protobothrops mucrosquamatus. The sequence continues at coordinate 695,367 of NW_015386820.1, forward strand.
GCATTGTTATACTACTAGTGATCTCAATCTTAAAGATGTTCAGCTGTGACTATGCCATCAAAGATGTGCCTCTCTTTTACATGTGTGTAGTGCAAGGCGTTCAAACCGGTCAGTCCTAGAAGAGATCAACCCCGACTGCTCTTTAGAAGGCCAGATCCTGAAGTTGAAACTCAAATACTTTGGCCACCTAATGAGAAGGAAGGACTCACTGGAGAAGGGCCTAATGCTGGGAAAGATTGAGGGCAATAGAAGAAGGGGACGACAGAGAATGGATGGCTGGATGAAGTCACTGAAGCAGAAGGCGTGAACTTAAATGGTCTCCAGAAGATGGTAGAGGACAGGAAGGCCTGGAGGAACGTTGTCCATGGGGTCGCGATGGGTCGGACACGACTTCGCAACTAACAACAACAAGTGATAGCCACCATCTTGCTTCTTTTTTTACCCAACCTATGGACAACTTATTTCTATTCTTCTAGATTTCATTTATTCATAGAGTTCACGAATCCCATTGGATGTGATTTCAGTAATGATGTCGTGATTCTGCAGGTTAGTACGATGTAATCGGAAGTTGGCATACAAATTGCCTGTGTCAGTAAAGTTGACCTGACTCAGTAGGACTGCAGATCAACATTCCCTGTTAGCTTTCCAGAGACTTTGTTTCCCTGAGAATATTTTTATCTTTGGTTTTCCAGCTATTTTTGGTTTGGAGGTAAGCAGTAAGAATGCTAGTACAATGATTGGTGGGAATGTCCAGGAGAGGCAGGAGGAGAAAAACTGAAGCCAGGACAAGAGTCAAGTAAGAGACATCTCAGCCCACAGAAGGAATGGGGGTGTGGAAAGCATTTCAGCATGGACTCTTCCTGATTTCCTGGAAAGTAAAGGCAAATGGAGAGAGAGATATTTTCAGACTTGCAAGATTCTCTTACTGTAACCTTACAATGGCTCAGTGGTTAAAAATGCTGAGCTTGTCAGCCGCAAAGCTGATAGCCTGGGTTCAAGACCTGAGTGTCGCGCAATGAGGTGACCTCCCATTACTTGCCCCAGCTCCTGCCCACCTAACAGTTGGAAACCATGCAAAAGGTACCACTTTGGTGGGAAGGTAACAGTGTTACATGCGTCTTGGTGTATAGTCACGCCAATTACATGACCAGGAAGTGTCCTTGGACAATGCTGGCTACCTCAGCTAAGAAACAGAGGTGGGCACTGTCCCCTAGAGTTGGACACCACTGGATAGGCAAAACCTTTACTTTTACCTTTACTTTAACCTTACAGTAAGGGTAGTGTTAGTATTACTGTATTGGTTTCTTGTCTGGATTATCTCGAAGAGATGGCAACTAGATAAAGTGAGCATTTTATCTCAGCAATCTCTTTGATTGGTCACGTTTAGTTGGTATAATTCTGTTATAGAAGTACAACCATCAACAAAGGAGAAACAGAGAGGCCCAAGACTATGAAGCAGTGCCATTTTACCCAGTAAATTTGTTTCATGTACAATAAATCCCATCCTGGCGAATTCAGCTGAAAGCAATCTTTCTTTGGCTGAAAGGAAATATTGAATTAAAGCAGCAAAGGGCAGAGATACTTGGCAGAAATTGGGAAGTAGGAGGAATTTTTAATAGCCTAATAAAGAGAAACTGTTTTGTTAGTGGGCCTGCATGATTTAAATCAGAGGTCCCCAATCTTTTGGGCACCAGGGACTGGTTCTGTGCAGAGAGGTTTTTCCACGGACTGGATGTGTGGTTTTGTGTACTGCCTCCATCTCATAGATGGGGCTTTGCTTGTTTGTGCAGACCGGTTGCTGGCATGCCACAGCCCAGTACTGGTCCATGGATCTCGGGTTGGGGACCCCTGATTTAAATAACATACAAAAGGACACACAGCTGTGTATCCAAACCTGTGTATTATAGGTTTGAAGCCACAATTCTACAACTGTGGCCTTTCTGAAATACTTCGGCATCCTCAGAGTAATGAGTTTATGATTTAGAGCTACAGAGAGGATGAAGAATTTGGTTAAAGACTGAACACTGGAATTTTGTTAGCCCAGTTTCTTAGCGCAAATGAGGATTAAAAATGGGAGAAGCTGGATCTGGGAAAGGGTTTTAGAAAATTAATTTGTTTGGTTTATCATTAGACCTATTTGCATAGTGACAGTTGTATCTGCTGTCATAATGATAGATGAGTTTGCAAGAAGGAAGGTCTCTTCCAAACAGCATTTCTGATTCATTTTAACTGGTCCAATCACTTGGGCTTGATAAAGGGGATCTTTGGGATATCTAGGAGATGGGATAGAATAGTTATTAAGATGGAAGATAGATTTTGCCAGGTTCTCAGTACAAATCTTAGACTGGCTATGTTAGTCCTTTTTTTTGTAAGAAAAAAGGTGTCAGAACTAAGCCCCCCCCCCACCAGGCCATTCCTTGATTGGCAACCTTTCACTCCCCTCCTGAGCTGGACTGCCATGCTAAGGTGGATGGGATGGGAGGGGTAGGCCCCCCCTCTGCCGTTTCGGAGCTGGGGGGAGTGACAGTGAACGACTCCACTGTTGCTGTGCGCCGCTGGAGGGGCTTTCTTTAAGCTTCGCCCCGCAGATCACCTGCCTGGGTGCAGCTGCCTCCTCCTTGTCCTCCGCCAACTCTCCTGTGGCTTACGCCATGACCGGGTGGCACAAGCCTCCCCCACCTCCCTCCGCCAGTCCTTTGTCACCTGTCTCATGGAGAATGGAGAACACAGCAGCTCTGCACAGGGATGCAGAGCAGAGAACAGCACTTGCTTGCTGCCCTGCATTGCCCGTCTCCCTTCTCCCTTCTGGAAATGGCAGCCCCGTTTCCTGCCGCTTCTCCTCCCGGCGCAGCTCCTTCCTCTTCCTGAAAGCATTTCTTTGCTAACCTGCTTTCCAGCTCTGGCGTGTTTCTCTTCTGCTGCAGGGAAACGGAGTTTGTGGGACTAAAAAAAGTTCAGTCAGACCTTCCAACTCCTTGTGAGATCTTTTTTTTTTTTCCCGCAAGAAGTTGGAACGTCTGACTGAACTTTTTTTTAGTTCCACAAATTCCGTTGAAAAAAGGTGCCGGAACGCCGTTCCGTGCGTTCTATGACAAAAAAAAAGCCCTGGGCTATGTGCTCACCAAATGATTTCAGACAAGCTGCCACACAATTGCAAGCTAAGTATATTCTATCATGTCAGCCCTTTCAATGTACTGAATGAGAGGTCTTTCTGTTCACCAAACAACAGCCAATATAACAAGAGGATTGTGTTTTATGTCAGCTTAATTTACTACGTACAGGTTGGTTGCTTTATCATACTAGTTTGATTTAAGCAGGCTTTACAATGGCTGAAAATTTGGAATAAACCAACTGTAAGCCATAATTCCCATTTTGAAAAATAGCAAGAAAGCTCAAGTTGTCCATACAAAGACTGTGGTTACATAGTGTGCTCTGGCAAGATGTGGTTCACTAAGTGGGCTGAATATGGCCTGAATATGTTGGGTAGATCCCAGGCAGTGGGAAATGAAAAACCATGGTTATATTTTGGTGTGTTGTACTTATTCAGCAAACTATTCATTCAATAAACCATACATATCAAAAACCATGACTTACAACAATATGTACCCCCCCCCCAAATTGAGATACGTATGAAGTTTTCTCTTTGCTAAACCAAGATGATTACACCCAAAATGGTCTTTAGACTCAGCTGGCCACTTGAAGCTCCAAGAATGATAATTATGGAATGTAAATTCCACCACAGATTTTTTTTTTTTTTTAGTGAAACCAAATTATAAGATTTACCAAACAGCTGCTGTTTGGGGCAGAAGGGGGCAGAAATAATCAGCATTTACTAGTCAACATTGAATTTTACTCAAAAACTGGTACATACTGTAATTCTGAAGCCAAAAAGGAGCATATATTTGAGAATAGTACAAACAAAATGGCCTTCTTTAGTGTTGCATTTTCTAAAAGTATATTAGGGAGACTTGCATATGACAAGGTATATGGATTGTTTAGACAGCATAGATAAGACAAGAAAAGCCAGAATGCTATCAAGTGCAGGATACTTTGCAAAATTCTAGAAGATTAAAGCATCGGGAGCCTTCTGAAGGGCATCTGATTGGAGAGGGCAGCTGAACCCTAAAATAAAAAATGTTCACAATTCCATTAGACCTTGGGGAAAAAATAAGTTATGGTAGGGAAAAACAAACATAAGCTATTTATACTTGGGCTATTCCCCCCCCCCCGTTTCCCTTCAGATATTCTTGTTTAAATTACCTTCTGGCCATTCTTCAGCCACCATCCTGGGGCCAATAGGGAATTCAGCCATATTAGAAAAAACACAAATCCTGTAGCCCTCTTGTTTATCAAATTTATGACTTTCCCTCTAGACGCCGTCTCTCTTCATTAATACAGTATGTCCAATATTGGTGCAGACCACCAATATGGATAGTTTTGGAAGCAGCCCATACTAAGAGAAACAAAGGGGCCAATTTGAAAGATTAAAATATAACTTTAAGAACATACGGATGGGTTCCCCCCCTTCCCCATTTAGTAGGAGTCATGCATTTTAGTAATTAAAAAAAACAACTGTGAAAAGCTGGAGGTAGCAGCTGCATTCAGAGTGAATGGCAAGGCGAGCACGGGGCCCTTTGCCAACTGCTGTTCCATTCATTCACCTAAAACTCTGCCCTTGAAACTGTGCCCTTTATATGGGATGTGATGAGGTGTGAATTCAATCTCCATCTTCACTTGGCTCCTGCCGTTCTCTGAATATACATCACCAGCTGTGCCAAGCCACGTCAGATGGACTTGGAAGAAGGTTTATAACATCGACATGTGTTCCCAGGAGGTTAGTTATGGAGCCCTGCAAACTCATTTTGAACATGGACTTCATTTCTATCTTGGCTGAAATGGCAGGAAGGCAATCAAGATACTACCAGCATTACACCATTATCAGCTGAAAGGAAATGTACTATAATAGGCCTTGAGTGTCAAGATTATTCATTCATTCGTTCAGTTTTATAAATTTCTTGATACTGTAGCATCGGCTACATTCCCTTTCTTAAAAAAAAATTGGGATGTCCAAATCCCTTCATGAATGCTCCTCCATTTGAGGCTAGCTTGCTCTGCTAGAGGTAAAGTTCTCATTTCTTTTGATTTCCATTTGGAGAATCAAATGGGAGTTTCATTCAAATTCATCTAGTTGCTTTCAAGAGAGGTTGATAAAAGGGAATGTACGGAGGAAAAGAAAGAGTTAAAATAATAGTCCTACACTATATTAAAAACAGATGTGTTTGTTGGCTGCACCTAGTTGATAAATGTTGGATAGTAATGAGCATTACTGTATGTAGGAACAATTTTAGCTCATGAATCCATTCTGTTGTTTTATTAAATTCAAAAATCATTCACACACATTTAGAACAGGCTATTTATTTCAACCTAAAGAACTTTATATTTAATATGAACTCATAATTTTATTGTTGCTTGACCTCCTATATAAAGTTGACTGCATCTTATTTATGCCACATTTTTGACTGTGCATTAATCAGATACACACAAAAGGCATTTTGCTTCTTACATTAATTAACTGGTTATTCAGAACTCTGATTCAACAAGAGCTATTCAAACATTTTGAATAAATACTGAGTTTTTTTAGTTATGGCCAATTGTATTAAGAGCTCCTTAAATATTTAAAATGTCTCTGTTTGCAAAGGTAATGATATTTGGTATATTATTGGTGCTTCAAATATTTGGTATATTATTGATGCTGTAAATATTTGGTATATTATTGGTGCTGTAAATCAGTAAATATAGATGTGTGTTGGGTGCATATACATCCATTCACCCACAATGTACACTTTTTTCTTTCTACAGTTTTTCTTGGGATTTCAGAAACTGTGGGCAAAGGGCATAAAACTACTCCATATATGAATTTAAAATTTTAATTAATGATAATTATAACTATATCTATAAATGTAGATCCAGTATAACAGCAGTTATACTGGATCTACATTTCAATAGGCTGTACAGTTGGTCTCGATTTATCAATATTTGAAAGCTGACTAAACTACATTCCTGATTAAACCATCCACCTGTTCAAATCGATTTTGTGATAGTTTACTAATCATTATTATCCTAAAATTGTTGTGGATAGTCACTGAAAATGAAAGTTTTGGCCATTATTCCTTTCAACTTGATGTTTTCTGAAATTAACTGAAAAATCTACATCAAAATCTGTTTATCTGGAAGGATGTTCCACTGAAATAAAGATTTAACAAAAAATTATATTTTCTTCAAGTTTGAAATTCTGTTTGATTGTTTAGGGGGTTGGATTGTTCACGTCTTCCTAATCGCTAAGTTTAGAATGTCTTCTTTTGTGCTCTATAAAAGTTTTATATTTGAGTGGGTTTAGTTTTACCCACCTGCTAAAATACAGATGCTAGATTTGAAAGGCTGAAATTATACCACTAGGCAAATGCATTAGTCATATTTTTCTGGCAGCTAACAGATCACCCAAAGCTTTGAAGCTGGGTGTCATCCATACAAAGATTAGTTCTATAATTCATTTCATCAGATCTATTTGCAGCAGTGAAGGTTTGAAATAAACGCTTTCAGTTAGTACAGAGATAATAAACAATGCCCTCCCCAATACTGTTATATAATAATTTATCAAAAGTGGGATTCCCAATAATTCCTCAGCACTATGTTACTGTGAAACATGTGCAAAACCTGGAAAGGGGGTGCTTTCAGATCCAGCATTGCTCTTGGAACTGGCGATATTATCTGGAGTTTATATTTCTTTCAGTTTTAGCTGACGTACTTTTTGCATCTTTCTTATGAATTGGATCATCTAACCACAGATATTTAGGAAGAATATTAAATGACCTCCCTGTTAAATTCCAACCAGCGCAGAATATGAAGTCCAGATTAATGTGTGCACAGAAAATATTATGTCTATGTTGAATAATATTTGTGGCACTTCAAGTTTCTTCCAGACTAGAGACTAATATAACATTAATACATAAAAAGGGACAGGATTTGACTTTAACAAGAAACTACAGAACATTATCATTATTGAACAGGGATCATAAATTGTTTGCAATGGGGTTTTAGCTAAAGATTGAAAATAATTTTGCAAGAATTTATACTTGAGGATCAATAGATATTTTTTTCCTAAGTTACTTGAAGATAATGTTACAACTGTGTTGGAATTTTGTAATATTTGGCACAACATAATGAAAAACAAGCCACGTTGATTTTTTTTTTTTTTAAGGTGCAGAGAAAGCTTGTGACAATTTGAACTGGAATTTTCTGTTTAAAGTTTTGGAAGATTTGAACTTTGGAGAGAATTTTATAAAATGAGTAAAATGATTTTATATTTCACAAACAGCACAAATATTTGTTAATGGAGATTTAAACGCTGTCAAAATATTAACAAAAATATGAAAATATAAGATCAAATGGAATTCGTGAATAATAAGATTGAGAGATTAAATATTTGGGTATCACTCTGAAAATATAAATTGTATGTTATTTGAAAATAATTGTGTTAAGACATGAAATGAAGTAAAAAAAAGATTTGGTGCTAATATAGGACAAAAGTACAATTATCATTGTTAGAGATAATTTCCATAATTAAGATGTTTACATAGAATGTTGTTTTTATTTCAGATAATATCTGTTTTGATAACTGATGCATCATTTAAACAAGGACAGAAAGATATATCTACACTTATGGGGCAAGGGAAAAACTCATGAGTTAAATATAAAGCATTACAAAATGCAAAGGACAGAGGAGGATTGGATCTACTTGATTTGAAATTGTATTTTGCAGTTTGGTTTGGTGGGTGTTGCTATGAAATAGAAGGCTATTGGAGTTAGAAGGACATGATTTGAGATTTGGGTAGCATGGATATTTGTGTAATGATAAAGCTAAGGCTAATGTAGATTTTAAAAATAATTATATTAGATGCACCATTCTGAGAATATGGAATAAATATAAATACAGATTGGATCCAAAAACACTTTTGTGGCTTTCAGCAGAAGCAGCATTTTAAAGCAGAGAAATTGTAAGTAAACAGAAATGGATAGCTTATTGTAATATTTCAGAACTCTTTCAAGGGGAATGTAAAATAAAATCAAGAGACAATCAGCTAATAGAAGGACATACTTGGCAATGTTCTTCTTTTGTACAATTATCAGAAAGGTCCCAAATGTTTTATATATGATAACGGTAGCACGTTTATATGCACCAAAGTGGAAACATTTGGCCATTACCCAGAATGGCAGAATTGTTGGTGAAACTGGATGGAACTTGTAGAGATGGCTAAAATGACTTCCTTGATTAGAAAAAAGACAATTTCTATGTTCATTGCTGACTGGAAATCCCTTATCAATCTTTTGTATGAAACAGAAACAATCAACTTTTAATTTGTGGTTTTGATGATTAGAAAACATTTGATAATACAAAAAATACAGCTTTTTTGTATCCATAGAGTAGAAAATATTTTTGTAATCATACCTGTATTTGCTGCAAAGAAAGTCAGCTTCTGTTTTTTTTTCTTTTGTTCTTTTGCTCTGGTTTTTCTTCTTGCTCCCTTTACTTTCTTCTTTATTTTGTATTCATGTTTGTTAATTTTTTATCTTCTTTTTAAAACTTCATGTCTATATCCACATCTACATCTAATAAGAAATGCTGAACAGGACAAGCTTTTGTGCATGTCATCCAGAGCCATACAGTGATAATTTAACAAATCACATCCAATCACAATGAGTGCATTTTTATTTTATGTTGAACTCCAGGAAATACAATTTCTAAATAAATATAGTGTATAATATATAATGAGGGGAAGAGAAAAGCGTTGGGTGATGGCTTTTAAAAAAAACTCTTTTGGATTATTATTTAAAATATTCTGGATATTTGGAAAAGTCACACTCATCAAAAAAGATCTGCCTATCCCAGGTCCTTGGGAAGGATTTGATAGGTGGACAGAAGTGCCAACATTTGAACATCTGGCTGGCTATGCGAAAACCATAATATAACAGCAACAACAATAAAAATTATGTCTCGGTTCAGAGTGCCTTGCTCACCCCTCTAGAGATTTTTGGTTTCAGCTTTACAAAATTAGTAATAAGCTATATCCAGCAAGAGAGGGGCAGGAAAAACACCTTCCCCTGATAGCTTTTTGGGAGACACAGCTGGGCTCCAGCTTGCAATATGCCAGGTTTACAAGCATTGACGCTTGCAATGTTAATCATAGACCAACTTGCATATATTATCTACATCTGATCCAGTCTACTGCTGGATTGAGTTTTCCTCCAGAAAAACCTATCTAGATTGGGTTTTCCTCCAAAAAAACCTATATATGTTTAATTCACTCAAATATTTTAGAACCTCTTAACTAAAGTCAATCAAACAATTCATGCTGATTTTGATTCCTTTCAACTGGGTCATCTGAATCCCAGATGATTAAAATTAAAGTGGAAAGAAAATTAACACACCACCTCTTTTAGTTATTTCTTAGATATAGCCTTTTTACAGATAAGCTGAGGGGAAATGGTTGTATTGGTAAGAGGATTTTTTAAAAAGAGTTCTTTCAATTAACAGCCTTGCTCATTTATTTTGATTTCATTTTTACTACTGAATAAACTGTATGAAAACATATGAACATTGATCAGTTTCTGGGTTTTTAACATAAATATCTCCAATTGGTCACATCTATTAAGGACCTATTGAGGAGGAAAGATATTTCTGTAGTTTATCCCAAAGATAAAATGTCCTTCACACAGGTGGTAGCAGACAGCCACTCATGTCAGGGACATCTACGTGACATATGATTTCATTTTTATCAAGATGGTTGCTGTTTTGGGTTTTCTACAACTTTTGTGTTGCTTCTACTGATGAAGTAATGTGTGCAAAAGTTCCATTGATCACAATGGGAGTGACTCCTGATTAGAAATATATAGGGTTAAATTACTGGAGATATTTCAATATCTTGAATGTATTTAAGCTCCCCTGAGAATTTGTAAAGGGAATAGATCTCTATGATAAATGCTAACTAAGCAAGGAAGCTCCCACTTTCATAGCCCAGACTAACTCACACAGGGTTAAACTCTTATAGCTCTCCAGCTGGAAAACTATTTTAAATCTAAACCTCTAAGAGAGGCCTTGTGCTCTGGAAAATCAAAAAGTATATGAATTGGCACCAAGCCCAGAGAAAAAGCCAAAGTTTAAAGACTGCAGGCTTGGCCTTCTGGCCAAAATCTTGCAGAACAACAGTATCTTTATTTTAGCAGTGCCTTTAAGTGCAGCTGTGAACCAATTCAAGGACTTTTTAATTGATTACCATTTTCCACTTAACAATTAGTAAATCAAGTACATGTGGATAAATTGCATCCTACTGGACAATATAGATCTCTTTCAATTAATGGAAATATAAGATAATTTGTAACAACACAAACATAACCTAACAGAGGCATAATTTTTACTTTTCTACATCTAATGACCAAAGGAGCTTCAGTATATTATTAAGCTTTAAAGCAGGTTATCATATTGTCAATTAATTAGTCCAATATACAAGTTAAGTGACTCATAAAGCCTGCATTCCTAGTTTAATTTTCTTTTATACAGACACTGGATTAGAGATGATGGCAATATTTAAGGTGCAATATCATTAAGAAAGAAAGTAATGCTGTTAATATATTTGTCTTGTCATTCTTCTTAAAGATCACTTAAACATGAACCAGTAGTGTGTGGCAGCAGCCAAAATACAATCCTTGGTTGTATAAACAGAGGCACAGAATCAAAATCACGTGAAGTATTAGTACCAATTTATAAAGCCTTAGTAAGGCCACACCTGGAATAGTGCATCCAGTTTTGGTTACATTCAAAAAAGATGTTGACACTTTGGGGGGAAAAAGTGTAAAGAGCAACTAAGATGATTAAAGGCCTGGAGACAAAACATATGAAGAACAGGCTGCAGGATTTGGGTTTGGCTAGTCTAGAGAAAAGAAGTATAGAGGAATACGATAGCAAATATTCCAATATTTGAGAGGCTGCCACAAAGAAGAGGGGGGGGGTCAACTTATTTTCCAAAGCACCAGAGGGCAGGACAAGAAACAACGGTTGGAAACTAATCAAGGAGAGAAGCAACCTGGAATTAAGGAGAAACTTCCTAACAGTGAGGACAATTAATCAGTGCTTGCTGTCAGAAGTTCTGGGTGCATCATCAATGGAGGCTTTTAGGAAGAGACTGGACAATCACTTGTCTGAAATGGTATGGCTTGAACAGGGGTTCAAGGTCCCTTCCAGCTTTATTCTGATTCATTGCCTGACCATTGAAATGGGAACAGAGAAAGGTGCATCTAGTTTGGGACCAAGTGAGATAATGATTATCACCTGCCCACATTACAAAACTACTTCACAAGCTGCATTGGCTTCTCATAAGTTTTTGATTGCAAATCAAGAAGTCGGTAACCAGCTAAGAAAACCAGATAACACAGGTGTGGGGTTATTTACCAGAGTGCAGGTCTCCTGTTATTTCTACCTGTTATTTCTATCTATCCCATAAGGTTTCATTGGGTTCCAGGTCTTTTCTTTGAAGCAGCACTAATTTGACTTAGGTGATCTGCCTTCTTTATTGCTGGTCCTGCCCTTTGAAATGAGCCCCATACCCCAATGTTTGGGTGATCCCATCAAACTTTTCCTAAAGTTTGAAAATCTAAACGTTACTGTATATAGACTGAGGATGAAAGTATTGTTACAAAATCTATATTGCAAAAATTCAAATGATTACTAGATAATGACAAAATGCTGGAAGTTTTGCATTTGTTGATTGTAATCAAGAGACTATCCTATTTTTTCCCCCAAAGACCAGATCTAGTAATCAAAATGAAGGCAGATACCCATAATCAGGTATCCACTAATGAGCTTGCCACAAACTAACACACTGAATTATTGCAATTCTGGTATACATTGGCTAGGTGAATAATATTTTTAAAACCTATCAGGAATTGCAGAACAAAAAAGACATAGGCAAATCATAAATGCTCCAGCCAAGAGACGTAATAAAGTAGACCTCAGATCCAGTCATGGTTCTAATTAAAAAAAATCTTCCTGTAATACAGTTTAGAGGTAAACATTAGCAGTTATTATCAAATAAGGATAAAAATGAAAGATCTGCTTCGTTTTAGAAATTTTCCATTTTATTTCTCCAGCTTAAACTGTGTATTAAAAGCCAGATACATGAAGGTATAGAGCTCATTTAAACCTCAAGCAGAAGGAACAGAAGACTGAAAAGACTTACTGCGTGCTCTGAGAATCCAGCAAATCACGAACATTTCCAAAATATTACTAACCTATTACTCTTAAGAGGGAGAGAAAAGAAAACACAAGTGACCAGAGGGCTGTAGCATAGCTCATTTTATTGTTTAAACAGTTTTGCATAGGAAATATATCTGCTTCCAGTAATTGACTGCAGTATGAGCAGCTGCTAGCAGTATAGGCTGGATATAACAGTAAATCACATTAACTCAAGCTTGATTTACACCAGTTTAAAACTTGTGGCAGCTGAGCTTTGTAACCTAATGAAAAGTACTCCAAAGAACATGTCTGTCCTGCAAATAAGCAGAGTTCTTCTCCCGAGAATCTCTTCTTGCAAGCCTTCTGGGCCCAAAAAGAGTCTGATGGCCGGAGGTCCCAATTTTGTAAAAGTGAAAACTGCAGAGTATATATGCATCCTATGGGTAAATTTATCATTACACCAAAATTCTGCATGCGTTTAAAAACAAAGCCAACGGAAGTACATCTAACGTATTGGGGACCTCTGGCTCTGGGGAGAAGTGGAGAAGGGTAGACCATGCCAGAAGTTTTAAAATGGATCAACCCTGGTGTGTAGCTAGCAAGCAATAACTGACTACTTGTCACTTACAGTTGCACTAAATGTATCTAAAGAAACACACAGCCCTACAAAAATTGTTCTTAGAGAATTATCGTTGAGATTGGGGTGCTTCTTCCCAGTTCACTAAAGTCTATATGATATAAGCACAAATTAACAGCTTGATGAAGACAATCTAATGTAGCTCTTGAGAAATCTAAGCCTGGGAAGGTGTCACCCCTCACATTCTACAATGGTGTAGTTTTCTATTTTTAATTTTTTTTGAAGTAGATGTTATCTGAAACATATTTACAACTGAACTCAACAGAGACTGTGAAACTGAACAGGCACTGGTCATTTTTTTAAAAATTTCTCTCACTTTTTTTTCTTTTTGGTAAACATTTTTTTTGCTGGTTTTTTTTTTGTCTCTCTCTCTCTCTCATTTTGCATCAACTTTTCATGAGTCCATGCAACTTCAATGCCCTCTATGAAGAATGCATAATAAGCCATACTTCTTTTTTATTTTTAAAAAAGTCCTTCTGCATATAGATACACATTTTGCCACATCAGTCCCTGTAGCACAGTTTTCAAAACCATTCTGTCAAAAATACAGTAATACAAAGACTGGATTCAGTGGCACTGGCTCTCGCTGCCGTCCGTCGCTTTTTGCTTGCTGCGTTTGTTTTGGGTCTTCCTGGAAAGATTTTGAGCACTAAACGCAACGGAGGCCTGAATGAGCGTGGAGGGTGGCGAGTGCCACTGAAGCTCCTTTCACAAAGTCAACATACATTTTAATTGCAACACACAGATAATCCTAAGGAGTAATAACTAGTGAACCCTTTTATTATATATATAAAAAAAACTACTTACAACCATTGAGGAAAAAAAATTGCAACAAAAATGTATAAATTGACCATCTCCTGCTTTGTCCCCTTTGCTATTAACAAATGTGACCAATAGAGCTGTGGCATGGAAACAGTACAAGAGTTGTCATGGCAATAGGTTTGGCTGATGCAAGGATCATTGTGCTGGGTCAAAGGGCAAACCCAGTGGTCCGTGTTATCCTCTGACTGTGGGGCTCCAACACACCCACAACGTTTTGAGGAGATAGAAAAAAAACAGGGGAACTCTCAGAAAGTGCAAATATGAAGGAGGCAGGTTTCAGCTCCTTCCCCATGGAGTAGGACATTCAATTTTGAGCTTTCTCTGTTCAACATTATTTGCCTGCATTGTTTTTCGTTTAGCATCTTTTATAGAAACCCAATAAAAAAATAAAAGCCTAGGAAGCATGCAGCTGGCAAATGTTAACAAAAGACCTTGGCAGAAACATGTAAACTAGAATCAATGTCATGCTGGAGGCATTACTGCCAGCACGTGTGTAGAGATTTATTTATTTTTTTATCAAGGGTGAATACTGTACATCAAATGTGGGATGCAGCCTTCACAATCTCACACAGCATACAAAATTTAGAATGACTCAGATACAGGACACACACTGTTGACAGAGCTCAGTATATCCTTGTGCAATCTCATTCAGTAAGTCCTTACGAAGCTCCTAATTGCAAATCCAAATTTTTGCTCCCTGAGGACACTGCTAGATGAGACATAAGTACTGTTTTCATTTTTCTTTCACTGAAATTCTCTCCTGGATGCTCTGTGAACCTGCTCTTAAATACCATCATGTAACAATCACAACATTTTTGCTAAAGGCCATATATACTAATAAAAAAAGACAGTGGTGCTTCCAACATTCTGAAATGCTCCAAAACCCAACTTTCCAATACTAAATACAACAAAATAACCTTCATAAAATATAACTTTTCTCCATTTACAATTTCTTTTAAAAGGATCAGTAACCTATGCTTTTCAAGCATAGTGAAATATCTCGTTAACATGGACAGATTTTTTTTTGTTTGTCTTAATACATAAATTAAGAAACTGGAGAGTTTTAACCCAAGTCCAGTTTCCAAACAAGGAAGATTCTTGTTTACGTTAGAAGTGGAAATGACATCCATTTCCATTATAATTGCTAAAAATTAGCTTTACAAACGAGGGTGCTTTAAAAAAAATCTTAACAAAACTATACAGTGTACAAATTACTGTCTACACGCTAGGTGGGTTCATTAAGAAGATCCTCCGTTCTTCTCTTCATTGCAGCTTCACAGGTTCATTCACATATTATAAATGGAGCTGCCCACCTGAACACACAACTATATTGCTATATTTAATATTTTGCCATGTCTATGTACAGTCTCCTTCACTGCCTTTTTTTCCTTAGTCAAGCCTCAACTGTTCATGTCATTCTAGGGGAAAATACACTTCAGTGACACTGCCAAGGGGTAAAGGCTGCAAAGCAATTGAAAAAAGGCAGAACAGTGCACATAGAACGGGGTGACTTGATTTTTGTCAGAATATACTTCCTGATCAAGGAGGGGTTAGATTAGATTTAGAGTTTGTAACACTTCGTTCTGCACTGGAATTCTCAGCTCTGAGAGAAGTGTAGATGTGGATGACAATAGATCTTTTGATTACAAAGAGAGGCAGAAAAACCCACAGAGAGCATTATCCTGAAAATTTTGTCAGAATTATGGCTCAAATGGTCAAGAAAGTGGATCCAAATTAGCAAGATAGCCTTTTATAAATATTTTCCTTTTATGAAAAAAAACCCCATCCATTTGATTGATGTATTCATTAGGCCAGGATTATTATGAAATTGAGTTGCAACTGTTCTCTATCAAATTCCGCTTGTCCATTATACTATTGCACTTTAAAGTCTGAATTCATCTTGGTTTCAGTATTCCAAATGAAATAAATTATTTCTGGATTAAGTGGCTGCTGCACTCCAGCCATTTTTAATGAAACTGTCCCTCATTAAAGGATAAACTGAAAGAACAGTGCATCATTTTGTGGGCCACCAACTCTCAGTGTTTATACATTTCAGTTCTTCCTAACAGTCATATATTTAGTGAATTAATTCACTTACAAAGGGGCTCAGAAAAAGAGCTAACATATAGTTGGTTTCATTCTTACTTTAGCTAAATACAAACCTTACCAACAATCCTAGAGCTTTACAACTGCCCTTAGACTTTACAGAAGCAACTTTCTCAAAAAGGCATTTATTGGTGTGGGTCGAACCTGAAAGGGAATTTGATTCTCTTTCAGCATCAATAATTCTCAGCACCATTTTAAAGAAGGCTGCACCTAGTAAAATACCAACTAATTCAGTGGCAATGCAGGTGGAGATTGATTGACATATTGCACCTAGCACAAAAGGCCATGGTCAAAACAGAAGATCGGGATTATTTTTATTATTTTATGGAGCAACCCTGAGCACTGCTTATTTCTAGTTGGGAGAAGTGTTCTGAAATACTGCTCTGGAAAAAAAAAGTGAAAGTTCACCTGAATTTATAAAGGTGTATGAATTGCCTATCAATTTATGTTTGCTGAAACTAAAGGCAAATAAAAATTGTGTGTTAGTTTACAAAGAGACTGAGCACTTCCTTGGGTTTTAGTTTGTATTTTCAGTACAGATTCCAAGGACAAAATACCTACATCCATGCCACTTATGAATACTAACATTGGACATACACTTACATTCATTTCTATCCTGGAGACAGCATGGGATTATGTTGGCTGGTTGGTTTTCTTTCACTGCTGTGCATTCTCTCAATTAGAATCCAGACAAATATACCATGTCTCCATAAAGTGTTATTTTTTTAAAAAATAGATTGTAAGACTACATCATTTTCATTTTTACCTAATCTAAGCTTTACAACTAGTTATTTAGAAAAGAGCTAATCTTTGTAAAAACATAAAAATAAGACTGACTACTCTTGTGTTCTTGTCAGTACTAGAAACACAGTGTGGAAATAAACAATTTAATAGTGCTAGTTTTGTGCAAGGGGGCTGTGATCCCATAGAATCACCCTTTATCCAGAGAAGAAAACTTTTATAATTAAGCCATCAGATCCGATAGTTTTCTATATTACTAATTTTAATTTCTATCCAGGTTGTCCACAAACACATGGTATGTGTGCATTTTTGTGCTTGGCGATTTGTACTGACATATAGAAGCATAGATCTATATGGGAGAAGGGTTATAGAATGGATCTGATCCAGCAAGACAATCCACTGACAGATTAGTCATTGACTGATCCAGTCCTTCATTGCCACCTGACCTCTTACAATGGAAATCAGTGACGTTGGGGAATGCAGAAAAGGGAGGCAGAATCTCATTTCTTGTAAGAGGACAAAGGATACAACAGTATCATGGAATTCCCACAGAAAATGAATACTGAATCCAATTCAATATTTAGTATACAATTAGCATCTCTGGAAAATGTTTTGTCACGTAGCATGTACTGTTTTGGTAGTGTATGCTATGTGATTTTTTAAATCTCAAACTGGGCTTTTATATGATGGATGTCTAACTTGCAAAACTTTACAGGGCTTTTGATCTCTGTGGGTCTTGAGATTTTTTTTTTAAGTAGATATTTCTTTCTCAAATCAGGTCTGCCTGCAATAAAATCCATTCCGATTTATTTTTCATTATTATTATGCCTGTTTTCAAACCAGAAATGATTTCAGCTTGCACCCCAGGTGGAAAGTTTAAAAGAAAATACCTTTTTAGGTTTTTTGTTTTTACATCACAGTAGGAAGAAGAGTTGCTTTGTAGCCTTCACCCAGCCAATGCTCTGCTTCACAGCTACACTGTCAAGTGTTAAAAATCCTCCCCACCCACCCCAGAATATATAGATATATGTACGTAGTTTTTAAAAAAATCCCCCGTCCATCTCTTAGTACACAAAAAGGACCTCATCACACTGCAAAAATAGCAGTACCCACTTTGGTCAATTAAAACAAACAAACAAACAAACAAAAAAGCATACATTAATCTTTTGTCTTTTAAATCTGTGTACTTACCTATAATAACCAATACAGCTAAAAGCACTACCTACATAGGCAAAACTTGGTATTGCATAAGTCGTATAAATTTGAATCCCCTCCCCCCAATATTAATTGGAAGATGAAAAAACATGAAAGATTAATAGAAAAAACACCAAAATACTGAAAATATTGCTGGTCGATTACAATTTTTAAGCGGCAACTATACACAGCCATGATATGCTTTATAAATGTGAGATAAAGTTATAACTGCTTAAAAAATCCATGATGTCACTTTTGTTGTTGTTTTCCCATCTGGAGTACAAAATATTTTGTCATAAAAATGGTACAGATTTAAAATGATAATAAATGCAGCAAAATAAGTGTAGTGATGTCACTTTTTTAGATTTCAAGGCAAGGCACGTTATGTGGACATTATAACTTCGTGCAAATTAGGATTACTGGATAGAGTAGTTTTAAATTATTCTTTTATAGAGACATAGAGGCAAAATGCCCATGCACAATATTGTGTATATGAGAAATCTGTCAAACAAGGCTAATTTCTGAGAGCACCATGCAAGTTTTCAGCACCCTGTCATTAGGCTTTTTAAAGAGTGCATTTTTAAAAAATATATTTCAGATCCCCTTCCCACAACCTGACAATCTATCATTCCCATTTGTAAACCAGAAGCTATGCCCCTGTGACATGGATTTACCTCTCTCAGTCTCTCTCATGAAGGTTCTAGAGAACCTTTTCCATTATTTATGGGTTCTTGATCCAACCAGTAACTTTAAATAAATAAGATACCTCAAAGGAGGCAGAAGCTAAATCAACTTTAAGTGCTGTGTTTCAATTAATTTCTTTTTCTCAAGTAAATGATTTGTCTTGATTTAGTTAATGCCTTTTAATGACCCCTCCCTTTCAAAAGTGAGGGAAAAATACATTTGTTCGAATACTTTTGAAACTTATCTTGTCTTTTAATCCCCTCGATTTAGAGTCCAAGGGCTAAAGGACTTATAACAATTATCCCCTTTAGATACAGGTTTTAAATTGCACTTGCCTCTAATGTTTTCATTAGCATGGGGAATTATTTTAGTGTCTTTCTCAGGTTTTTTAAACTGTCATTTGAGACGATAACACTTTCTTTTACGCAAAGTAAGGCATTGATTTTATAGAATGCCTGCTTATTTAAACGACTTCCTGAAAAATTCAAACTGGATAACACACTAAGAAAAGACTGGGTTAAGGACCTAAGTTAAATAAATTGGGGTTGACAACTAAAAGCTGAATTTGTTTCTTTTTCTTTGAATTTTGTTTTTTAGAAATCAGACTGCTAAGGAAAAAAAATGGCTTCTGGCCTTCCTTCTCCTGCAGTTCTGTGGATGCCTCCTAGCCTTTGTTTTGAGAGCTAACTAGGAATAGTGATCCCATGCGTAAACAACAAGAATACTAAACCAATAAACTAGCTTATCATGCAAATATTAAGGCATCTAGAAAGTCAGTTAAAATATATTGTCAGAGACAGAACATCTATTTCCCAGTGGATTTCATAGAACAAAGGCTACTCAGGAGGAGCATCTTTCCACGCATCAGTGAAATATCATCGATCCTCTCCCCCAATCCCGTTTTTTGTTGTTGCTGTTGTTTTGCCATTACAGTTTCAATCTTAAGGGAATTAATGATTGTAAGTGCTGCAATTGCTGGTTTATGTTTCTTCTTTCTTCAGTTTCTTCTTTGCTTTTTGTCCCATCTTCCTTTCTTTTATAGTATTTGTTCAGTTTCAATCTCTCTCAGTTGCTTGTTTCTGCTTGAAGAAAAGGCTCTCCAATTATGTTCAAACCATAATTTTGGACATTTGTGGGCAGAATTGATGTCCTGTTTGATACTTGAAAGGGGACCAAGCTAGCCCAGGTACCAGGACTGTTAAAGGAAAAGAAAAAAGAAAGCAGAAAAACATTTAAATGTTGAATGAATATCTGAATATATGAAAGCCACCCGACCTCATGTTTGAACAATAATTCTAATAGCACTTTTTAACTTCAACGTGCAAATAGAATATTATACAGTGACTGATTGCTCTTATCAATTTAATCCTAAAACTAGCTGTGGCAAATGAATAAGTGCTTACTATAGGCTGCTTTCTGCCATTTAACACAACACTTGATGCTTGCAGAGTAGAATATTATTCCTATCAGCACAAGCTTCTCTTAATAACAGCGTTCACATTTAATATCCAGGTATAGAGAAAAATGTTTTTTTTATTCTTTTCCTTTATTAGGGAGACTATTCAATGAAAATGAATTGTAATCAGCAACAAACAGGATTCTTGTTGCAGCGTAACTTGACAACTTTAACATTTGCCTAAGTATTTCAAACTGCCCACCATATTCTAATTGTGTTAAAAAGGTCCACACAAAGTATTTATCAGAGTTATTTATGAATCTTTGGGGAATGGTACAACTCTCATAAGTTATTGTTATGCAAATCCACAAGATTTTTACAAGCCTCCATCTAGCTGTATATTGATTAGGTTAAAAAATACACAGCATTAGCCTTTGTATTATAACTAGGTTTATACACTTATAGAGGAAATAAATATTGCTTTAAAATGTAAAATAGTTGCTGAGATAGATAAATATTCAGATTAAATGAACTGGTAGATTGAGATTCATGTTCTGCACTACATTTTTTTTACGACCCTGTAGTCCCTTAAGTACATAATATAACTGGTATGCATAAAATTACTTTAAGAAATTATTTATTCTTGTTGTTGCATCTATATGCATATAACATTTGCCATAAAGATGCAACAGTAGCTTCCCTCCACCAAGTGATCCACACATATTCTGCTAATTGTAATTCATATGATCACTATAGCCTTCAAAGGCTAAATATTTCTCTTGGCCACTAATGGAACTGAAAAGACCAAACATAAAAATTGTGTTGTTTTCTGCAGGAACTGATCTCATGCAGGAGTGACAGAAGCGCAAAGAGTAGCATTAAATTAGTTGTTTTAAGACAATGTTGTTGTTTTTTACCTGGGGAATTTTTTTTATTAGTACTTTGTGGCAAATATAATGTAAAGCGGACTTAAAATATTTCTAGTCTAGAAGTCTTACAGAAACTAGACAACACCATTCATGCCCAGTTAAGAAGACCAACTTCACAGAACTGCTCTGATATTTTTTCAGGTTAAATAAATCTTTTGATTTTTACTACTATTGTAATAACAAATTTTAACAGTTTTGTGAAACATGTAATAAGCTGTTAATAAGAAATTGAAAGAACGTTATCTATAAAGTTATTAAGGAAAATTATTGACATGCTGTTATTTAACTTGCAGATTCTTTTCAGCCACTGATAAATTATGCTAGCCCCAAGTCATATCTGAGACAATGCCTCAGAACAGGAGACCTGTTTTTTATATGACTTAAGAACAGTATATGCCTTAAGAACAGATGCAGCACGCATTGATGCCTGGATCAAAAGTAAGCCATTACTTAATTCTAATAGAAGTTGAAATTTGTCCATCATCTTTACATTTTTAATTTAGTGATATACATACATACATACATACATACACACACACACACACACACACACACACACATATATTTACTTATTTGCCCATTATGCTAATACATAACATTATGCAAAGCAAAGGAAACAAGAATAAAACAAAATAAATTGAGAGTAGAACAGAAAATATTTAATTTATATGAACATTCACTATTTTCTATAACTTTCTATCCTTGCAAGCTATCTTTGCTTACACCACATCTATACACTGATTTATACATTGCCTTTTATTCTTTTAACTTCTGTTCTAGGTCTGAGAACACCATAAAATTCAATCAATCACAGCTTACAATAGTTTTCCCCTTCCTCTCCACCCATTAATTCCTCTTTCATCTTGTTAAGGAGATCTGTGAATACCTGTCTCTTCACTCAGTCTTTGGCAAAGGAGAACGAGATCCCAGCTTCATTCAACCTGGCCTATCACACTTGCCACTTTTTCTTTATATTTTATGTTTTATTGATTTTATTGTAAATTTTCTGATTGTTGTAAGTCGCTAAGAATTGTTGAGACTCAAGCGGCATACATGTTTTAAAGCAACAATAATAAGCCAGCTCCCAATGAAATGCTACCAGGACATAGTTGTAAGTTTGCTTGGTCTGAAGATCATGAGAGCTGTGTCAGAGGTTCGACCACACTGGACAGGTCTCATCAGAGGAGTCAGATGAAGACAGCGTCTCCCGTAAATAATATGGTAAGATGTAACATATAGAAACCTACAGAAGATTGGTCATCGCCTGGATCAACAAGGACTGTACTAGATTTTGGAGATCCTGCACATGTGGTGTGAAGTGGACTATAGGATTCAGGTCACTACTTGAGCAATTAGAGCCAACAGCTCCCAGACTACTTCAACAACATATCTGTTGAAAATATACAAAGACTTAATAAATCAAGTCCAATGAGAAAAGGAGATATGAAAAGAATGCACCAATTCTGGAAAGAGTAACATCCAAAATCAGAAGTAGCAGAACAGAGGATAGCAGATTACTATAGATCTGTCAGCAGCAGAAAAAGCCAGCATTGTCCCGGTGCCTGGAGGCCGTGCGAGTCTGCATGGGGAGGAACAGGTTTCGTCTCAACCCGTCCAAGACCGAGTGGCTGTGGTTTCCGGCGTCACGTCATAGCCAGTTGGTTCCATCTCTGGCTATCGGGGGTGAGTCATTAGCCCCTGCGGAGAGGGCCCGCAACCTGGGCGTCCTCCTGGATGCTCGGCTGTCTTTAGACGATCATGTGACGGCCGTGGCCAGGGGGGCTTTTCATCAGGCTCGCCTGATATGCCAGTTGCGCCCCTTTCTGGATCGGGACGCCCTACGCACAGTCACTCAAGCCCTCGTTGTTTCCCGCCTGGACTATTGCAATGCTCTCTACATGGGGCTCCCCTNGGCGTAGTTTGATTATGTTTCAGTGGGGGTTTTTGTATGGGTGTGTTTTTAGAACAGGCCTGTTATTTAATTCGATTTTAGAACAGAAACTATTTATTTATTATCGTGGTTTTTAGTATCGCCTGTTCACCGCCCTGAGTCCCGTAAGGGAGATAGGGCGGTATATAAATTTAATAAATAAATAAATAAATAAATAAATTGCTATTGAGCCATTCTCATTCCCAAACCAGGGACCCTCTACTCTACTTTCTCCTCAGAAAGAACAAAATCCTCTATCTGAAAAAAAAAGTGGAATTGAAACAAATAACTGAGCATATAGAATGCACAAAAATGACAGAAAGGAAACCACACAAATAGCAGAGGGACAAAAGATCAGTTTCTAATTGTCAAGATGATTTTAGAAAAGTGTTACGAGAAGGAAGACTAGCTTGAACATAGCTTGGATTAATTAAGTTCAACTCCCTGCCACATGACTGGAAAATCAAATGCCTATAAATAATAGGAGTCAGTAATAACATCAGAATCTTTGTGCAAAGATCAATGGCACAATAGAAGACACAGTTGCTGGTCAACTGGTGATAGACTGTACAGGTTACTATCAGGAGAGAAATCTTCATGGAGACTTTCACCACAACTCTTTGTCACAGTACTAATTACTCCGTCAACGATACTGAACCATTCAGGACATGGCTATTAAACATAAAATAATATGCCAGGCTATACCATCTCCTTTACATAGATGATCTGAAACTATATGGAAAAACACCACCTGAAATGGAATAGCTGTCCGTTTATAGCCAAGATAGTACAAAATAATTTGGACTAGAAAAATGTACCATCTTTACCACCAACAGAGGAAAATGATGAAAACTGAAGGAATCAAGCTGCCCTATGGAAGTAACATCACAAATCTGGATGAAGAAGATCAATACAAATACCTAGGCATCCTTCAGGCTGACAACATCAAGTGCACTGAAGTCCAGATGAAGGTTAGAAGTGAATAAATAAGCAAGTGAAGAAGATCTTAAATTCAAACTCAGTGGAAGAAATATCATCAAGTCAATTAACACCTGGATATATCAGTTATAAGGTATCTGAATATAAAGACCAGAAGACAATGAATCATTCTTTTCATCCACCCAGTGATGTTGACAGACTCAATATCTGTCAATTTACTAAGAAGCATAGATGGGTATGGAATGTTGCAAGTACACCAAGATAATTGAAGAAGAAAAAGAGGTATTGGAAGAATATGTGAAGGATAGTGAAGAAGATGCATTAAAGCTAGTATACCTGGTGGGCTTACTGAATTGGGGAGAGACCAAAATGCCCTATAAGAAAGATCAAATAAAGACTAAAAAAAAAAAAGACATGGCAACTCAAAGTATTACATGGCCAGTACATTAAAAAAAACAGGCAAAGTAGATAATAAGACCTGGCAAATGTATGTAAAGCCAGAATTGAGAAGACAGCAACAATTGGCAAATGCTGTTTATGCAAAGAAGCTGAAGAAACAGTGGACCACTTAGTTAGCCACTGTAAGGAAATCACATGTACTGATGAAAAATAAAGGCATAACAAAGTAGTAACAATGGTGCATTGGAATATCTGAAGAAATACCACTTGCCTGTATGCAAAAATTGGTGGGATTACAAAACAGACCAAGTAATAAAAAATGAAGAAGATAAAGTGTCTGGGATTTTAGAATTCAAGCAGACAAGCAACTGCAACACAACACCCCACACTTAACAATTGGTGATACCTGTAAGAAAGACAAAAAAAAAATTTGGAAAGTGGACATTGCAATATCTGGAGACAGCAGAATAGAAGAGAAAGGACTGGAAAAAAATCCCAAAATAGAAAAACCTGCAAACAAAAGTAGAATAACTATAGCAAAAGAAAGCAAAGATACTACCAATAGTAATAGTGCTTTAGGTGCAATCACAAAATATCTGGAACACTACTTGAATGCCATCAGCGTTGACAAATCACTATTAAGTCAATTGCAAAAAGTACCAGTTTCATTTGGAACAGCTTACATCCAGCAACAATATCTTTAATATTAGGAAACAACATCTGCCTGTCTCAGATCCTTGGGAAAAATTTGATAGACAAAAATGCCATGTCTAGTCTAAACATCTAGCTAACTCTGCAACCAATAACAATATTTTTATTTTACAATTCAACCCTTTCCTCTACAAGACAGAACCATCTAAGCAAAACTTTTGGTACCAATCCTCTTCTGCATATAATCCACATTCCTTCTTCACTCATTTACCCTTGACCTTCTCTTTTGTTATTTTACCAAACACATTTCTAAACTACTCTATGCCTTAGTCAACTGAGTGACTTCGGGCTAGTTACTCTCTCTCAGCCCAACCCATCTTACATGATTGGTGTTGTGGGAAAAACAGGACGAGGGAGGTGTGTTGGATAAGTTCACCGTCTGAGTGAAATAACTGAGTTATTTCTAAAAATAATAAAGGTGGGATACAAATAAATAAACCAACTAGTAAATTGAGTAAGCAGAAACATGCTCCTATGTGCAACAATTTTCGCTTCTTTCAATAGTCATTCTACAAATGAATACATTCTACCAACTTAATTTGGCTTAATTTTCTCCACCTTTTTGTCCAACTTTAATCAACATTCTACCAAATAACTAGTTCATTAGGTTGCTCTAGTTTTTGCCCTCTACATATAACTTTTATTCATTCACTCCATTTTCATTATCGAACACAATTACTTTGATTCATTTGTTTTCAGATCTGTACTTTTCTTTTTATTATGCAATCTAATATTTGTTGCAAATAATTTTAATTCACCAATAAAATTCCAGAGGCATTCAGTTCTCAAAACACTTCTATTGCCAGAACTAGTTAATTTTTTTACACATTTATTCATACTTTTATTAAACAATCAAGAGAACACTACACATATTTCTCTTATTGCCTGCATGATATTGAGCCATTTGCCAAGCATTTCATCTCTTTTCATACCTTCTTCTATCATATACTATTCCTTTCACATTCAACACTGAACTTTTAAACCACATTCTTGCAAAATTCAAGCTTATTTGCTTTATTATATACTTTCACTGTGTACAGTAAACTTTCTCACCGATATACATTGTCAATGAAGCGATAAAGAAAAAAAAAACCTCTGGTCTGGCACCTTCGGTTTGGCATAAGCTTCACCATACATCCCAACATCTTCCTATCAATACTTAAGTAAATAACTGGTACTTCTTGCATTTACTACTTGCTATTACTACTTTCTCCTCTGTGAAGGAAATCAACTGCATTCTCCAATCCTCAGGCAAAGATGCAGTCTTTATGCGCATATTAATAAATCCCATAGCTACTCCATGAGCAAGCAACATCTGTATTTTAACATTTTTTAAAATTTGACAGTATTTATGACTTACTTTTCAACATTTTTTTATTCAGTATTAACATTCATAATATTCATTTCAATTTTTTTTGAAATGTTATACTTTTACTTTTCAACATTTTTTTCACTACTAGCATCCATTTCAATTCTTTTTTGAAATATTTTTATCATTCCCATAGAAACTTCTAAAATATTCCTTCCAACATTTTTTTCCTTGAATTCATCACAAATCATTTCATTACATTTATTTTTAAATCCATTCACTCTGCCAAATGCTTCATTTTGGTCTTTGTCCCCTTGAATATTTTTGCATTCTTTTTCTCTCTATATAAAACATATAGTATCTTTCTCTTACACTCACTTTTTGCAGTAACATTCTATGCTTTTTTGTTCAATCATGCATTTTTTTTATTTCATATTTTACCAACACGTTTGTGGTAATTTATGACATTAGTCTTTTTGTTCTGTTTTAAACAGTTATAACTTCTTTATATCTACTTTTTATTCATTTGATTGAGAATTATGTCTTATAATATATTTTCATAAGGATTTGTCTTCCCACATGTTTTACTTTCACTAAGTGTAAACTTCCCATCATCCTTCTACACTTTACTTCATCTTCAAACATGACAATAAAATCTATTGTATGTTTATATTACTCATTTACCATCAGTAGGCATGAATAGATTTATGCTTAAATTGTGTATCTGAAACAAAAAGAATTTCAACTAATCTCATACTCATGAATCACCATTCTCATTCATTTGGGGTCTTCCAAAGGGCCCAATCCCACTCATTTGTTTATGTCATCCAATAATTTTTTTCCCTCCTAGATCACATTCATTCAGAATGTTGTGCTGTTCACCCCCAAACTCATCTCTCATTCTACTATTATCACCATTCACTGAAGCTTAATATGGATCTATTATAAATCTATCCATTCATACTTTTATTCACACCCAAACAACCCAGATGTGACAAATATATACCTTCTAACTTATATTTTAGCCCTTTCATTCAAACCTGAGTCTTTACTTCCATGCATTTATTCATCAACTCTACTCCACAAAATCAGAGTGCCTTCATTTGAATTCCACTATTCACCTTTATATCATACTTTTTACCATGTTCTTTTCTTAACATTCCAAGTTGCCTGGTTAAACTAAGTTTTCATAAAAAATTTTTAGTAAGACAGAGAGATTAAACTATCAGTACTGGTTGTACCAATGTCACATGCAGCATTTCCAAAGAACAACTACAGTATAAGTGTAAAGGAAGCCAAAATTCAATATCTAACTAAAGGGTTGCTTTGTAAGACAAAATACTGCTCCCCACAACCCAGCAACTAGTATTATAAAATGACACTTTCTGGATGCGTGTTATTGTGTCAGTGATGAAAATGATCATGGCCTATTTTAGACATTCTGGACATTTAAGAGGGTGCTGAAGAAACTATTCCAAAGATCAAGAATGGAATGTGATATTATTATAGACAGAAACGGCAGTATGTCTTGAATATATAATAACTAGACCCAAGTGACAAACATCCTGTTCTTGGAATCAATTGTTTATATGCATAATTAATACACCCAGTGTCAAATTTCATGATTATTTCAGAGCTTATCTGTTCCTCCTGCTGCCACATCTGTTGGTTCCTCATCCTGTATACAGGATATACCAACAGAACTTATTTTTAACTTTTGATAGAACAAATCAGAAAGTGAGTCAGCATCTCTCTCTTGCTCTCTTCCGCTCGCCCCTCCTTCAACTCCTGAAATCCTTACTCCTAAGTTCCTATTTGTGCATTTCAATTGCAAACTTCCACAGAATAGTGGTTTGGTGTTTGTTTTTGTTTTTTGTTTTTTTACAAAAAAACAATCAAATATGTATACTAAGTTGAACAGGCTTCCTCCATCTTTTACTTTTTTCCTTACCCTGCCCTGAAACTGCTTTTAAAAGGGCCTCCATATGCTGCATTTCTTTTAATGAAACACTATATTGTCACCATATCCTCTGGCGGCCTTGGTGACTGAAAAAGTAGGAAGGGGGGGAATGGCTCTTGTGTACCCTGACACGTTGTTTTAAAATACAGTGCAAGAGAGATCAGTCAAAAAGTTTATTTTTATATTATATCAATCTTTTTTCCTAACAAAATTTTAATTTGCTTCATCTCAATCCTTTCAGAAATTATTTCTTAAAAGGTAAAACCATACAGGCATTTATTCTTCTTCTAAACTCCTTCACAAAAGATGCTAAGCAGATCATGATACAACTTTGCAGGCACTGACGAAGCCAGTCATTACCATATATTTATTTTATTCGGTAAATGTTAAGAGAAACATCTCCTGAAAAGCTGCCCTTATTTATAGCTGAAGACATTATGTAGACTAAAACTGAGTATAGACATTTTGTGATCCACAAGGGGTTAACAGTCCACTTCACAGCTGAGAGCACTTTTAAAACATGCTCCTTTCCTAAAAGCAGGGCCAAAATCATGTGACAGGAAACATAAGATTAAGTTTATCCTACCTAAGAGAACAAAAGGGTGCTCAGAACAAACAACTAGTTTACTCTCTTGAAATCTCGTTTCACAAAATACAGCTAAAGAAATTTTCTTTCTTTCTTTTCCTTTGTGGATTCCCCACTGCACCCCATGTTGGTCATATTATAGTTTTGCTGCTTTTTCCATAAATGTTAATTTAAAATGCCAAACATAATCATGTGGAAAATGGACATTATTGATTCCTATGGTCTATTGTTTTCCTATTCTCAGTCCCTGAAGTTCAAGTTCAATCTGGAATTACATCATGTCTGGTTTCTCCTGGTTACCAGACGGCTTGAGACGTGACCACAGCTACAAAAAACAAACAGCCTTCTTCACGCTTCGGCTTCCCTATCGATTCAAACAAACTTTTTTTTTCTTCCTCTCAAGTATGCTTCAAGTATAGAGCATAGATAATTTAGAGATTAAGTTCCAAATTAGATTATCTAATGGCATCTTAATGGATTGCTGACCCATTTCCTGTGGGATGGCAGCATGCAAGTCTGGCTGGAATACAATTAATTTCTTAGGAAGTGTTCAGAAGATGTTTGCTTAAATGGAAAGGAAACATAATTCTCTGCACATCTTTCTTTATTAGAGAGCTGGGTGAAACTATAACTGAGATAGTGACAAACTGATACAAGCCAGAAATCCTTCCCCGCTACCTCCTGTACTCCAATGATTTTATCAGTCAGTATTTTCATCCCGTGATTCTTATTTGTAAAAACTGAGTCTGCATTTTAGTCCACACAAACTTATGATATAATAGGCAATTTATATCACTTGAAAAAACAAAAAGAAGGAGGTTACTTGCTACTGATTTGGTTCTTTTAAAGTTTACATTTAAGTTAGAAGCTTTAATCTGCAAGGCTGTTCTGACATTAAAATAAAGTTCCCAGTTTTTCCCATACCGTAAACTCATTTTTTTTACTTGCTTAACAGCAACAAAACAAACAGCTCCTCAGGAGGGGAGCAAGGAAAGCTGCTCCAAAAAGTTATATATTTTGACACCCTCCTGCTTTGGATAGAGTAGAAAAAAAATTCAGTGTTCTGACCCCAAAGAAGAAGCTAACTATTGTTTTGTACTTCTCAGCCAAGATGGCAAACTGAAAGCAGGAAATGTGAAGTTAGGATCTGGGAACAGCAAAATTAAATTGGTGCTCAAGATAACCCTTTATAAAACAGAATTAAATGCATCCGCTTTTTAAAACACAAATTACTAATATCTGATAATTATTGCCTTAATCTTACATTTTTGAAAAATCTGGCCAAAAACTTTGAAAGTTCACAACCGCTAATAGTTCAATACTATGGCCTTATTCAGCAGTAATTGTTTGACCTCTCAGGGTCAGATAAAGCTACCACATGAAATAAGGGCTAATACTGCATGTTGTGCATTGTATAAACATTTCTAAATATTTAGTTCAATGTAATACCAAACATTAGAAACTGTAGCTTCCTAAATAAAAGCCATGACAGCATACATCATGACATTACAGAAATGAAACAAATTATGTAATGACACAAATGAAGTATTGCATGTAGTTTACATCATTTGACCAATGATGTCATGATGCAATATGATTTGCCCCACTTTGACCTTCCCATCAAAACCCTTGAACAAAACCTCTCTCTGTACATACACATACACACACATACACACATTCAATGATTTTCTTAAACTAAGTTCCAATTCAAATTACCTCAGACTTAGAGCATATAGATATTCCTAAAGTTTTATATATCTGCATGCTGGTTGAATTTATATTAGAACTAATATCCAGGAACTGTATTGGTCTTTCTTGCTTAATTATATCTTAATTAAACCATGCTAAAATGAAATAAAACCTATTTCTGAATGTATTTGGGCAATGCTTACCATGTTTAGAGTATTTTCCCTGTAAAGGCTAATTAGGAGCTGATTATAAAAAATATATAAAATTTATTTAAACAAAAGGAAAATAGGGGCTTATAAGTAAACAATTAATATTCAGTGGAAGTTTATGGTAACAATACTAGGGACAAAAAAGGAGGATCCCGGGAAACAGTGTGGGCACTATTCAAAAAATCATTTACACAATAGTATTATATTGTGAATAAAAAGTAAATTACCATCAGTTTGTCTACAGCCTCTGGCCTAGCCCAAAATAACCTCTTTTCTCTAAGGTTACTTAGACAAAATCACCCAGTAAAATTTGAATCAAGGTCTGCTGTTCATTCACACTAAGACAAGGCATTCAATGTGGGGTTCTGAATATCTCTTTTGAAGACTTTTGGTTTTCTCCTGTCCCCATTGTACAGCATCTCTGAAAATACCATTAAGAATGGAAGAATGCCCTTTCAAAAGTTTTGCGTTCCCAAAACTTATCTTCTATCTGTACCAAAAGTGACATGACACCTTCAAATCCAATCCCCAGCTTCCTTGTAGACTAAATTAACTCAGATAGGGCAATTCTGAATTGGAAAAATGATCACACTTCTCTTGACTACTGCCTTTTCTCCATTTAGATTGGCACTATGATGGATTTGAATCCCAACATGATCCTAGTCCTATTAATAGTTCATGTACTATTCATAACACATTTTAACACATTTGGTTTACATTCTTTCTCATGAAGGTACATATATACAAAGTCAGTTACAATAAATTGAAGAACCAATTTACAAAACATGGAATATTTAATCAAGATTTTTTTTTTAAACTGTGTTTTGGGGGGATTAAAGATTAACTATGACAGTGATGATGAAAACATACATGATCACTACCAAACATTAACAAACAAAAAAATATAAATTACAAATATGTTAAATTTTTGGAGAGAACAAATGGACATTTAAGGCAGTTCAAAGAATAGCTATAAAATATGTTTCGTTAAAGAAGTTTTCTGAACAAAACTAAGCATAGTTGAAATGAATCTATGGAGATTATTGGTTGAAATGAACCTATGGAGATTATTTACTGTTTACATTTGAGGTAAGCCAAACAATCCAGTCTATACAGATTTAAAATAACTAGGTCGGACACAGCTTCGCAACTAACAACAACAACAACAACAACAACAAAAGCAATAATAACCAATTACATATACAGATACAGTAGTCCTCGATTTACAAGTATTTGTTTAGTGACTGTTCGAAGTTACAACAGCATTGAAAAAAGTGACTTATGACTGTTTTTCACATTTACAACCATTGCAGCGTCCCCCCATTCATGTGATCAAAATTCGGACCCTTGGCAACAGGTATGTATTTATGAGGGTTGCAATGTCCCGGAGTTATGTGATCACTTTTTGCAACTTTCTGACTAGGAAATTCAATGGGGAAGCCAGTTTCACTTAACAACCATCTTACTAACTTAACAGCTGCAGCAATTCACTTAACAACTGTGGCAAGAAATGGGGCAAAACTTACTTAACAACTGTCTTGCTTAGCAACAGACATTTTGGACTCAATTGTGCTCATAAGTTGAGGACTACCTGTATTCAAGAAATGCCATTAAATATGAGTGATAATTTCTAGAACTGTAGCAGAGGATAAAGGAATAAAGAGGAAGGACTTCATACTTTTACTTTGCAGCTTTTAGTATAAAATGAGAAGGAAAATTGGTTTGTATATGTGTGTGCATATATATATATATGTTGGTTGCATGTGTGCACTAAAGAGAGTGAATGCCCGTAAGATTCCACTTGGGGGATCTTGGAGACATTCATCCCGTTCCACTACATCTCCTGAAACTCTCCAAGGATTTACTCTTGTATTTGGGAAATTATCTGGAGTAATATTTCAATGAAAAAGGAAAGAAAGAGAAAATAATACCTTTTCATGACATTATCAAATTGAATTAGAAGCAATTCTGTAAAGATTCGGAGTTACTTAATTACACATATCAACTAGCATGTTAAACTTTTTCTATCAGTATCCATTTCGAAGTAGCAGTTTCACTTTACTTACTATGAAAGTAATTTTATGAAAAGGAAGACTAGCTAAGTCTAATTAAGTATAAGACAATTTTAGCTTACCTCAAGAACATTTCCTAAATTCATAAAACCTGCCCATGTGATTTCTCAAATAGTTCCTTTGGGTATTATTTCTATGTGGGTATTATTTCTATGTGTTACTTGTCATGTATTTTATTCCTAAAACCACAAATAATATAAACATAATATAAATTGACAAACTTCAAAGTATCTATCTATTTTGGCTATATTGCTTTCTTCACACAGTTTTATATTTGACATTGTATCAGTATTTGGCATTAACCATAATGTTCATTTGACCTAAACATGTAATTCAAAAGATGTTAGATATTTTACAGTTAAAATTTGACAAATTTAATCCTGGAGGCCAACTTAGACAGATAACGAAGAACCCAAGATAGTTTAGGTGTGGAAATAATTAAAATTTTACCTTTGCCAAGTAATTCCCAATGTATCCTCATTGGCACTGGGGTATAAATGCCTGCCGTTTTGATTCATGGTCCAGTCACATATCCTCAGCTGTCAATTGAAACCTAGCAGTCAGATATGGATCGAGCAGTACTACAGTTTTTAGTATTTAAATGAATGCATGCAAACTAGCATTTTATATGGTATAAACCTTACATCCCAAGTAGTAGTAGTGGGGGGGAGGGGGGAAACAGTTTTAAAAAATAAATTTTAAATTATTACAGTGTAAAATAAAATTGTACACATTTACAAAATGCTATATGAATATGCTTTTCTATTAATCAAGCATAAGAGAACAACTGGAATTTAGCAATTAATTATATTATAAACTTAGCTGGAAAGAAAATAAATATTAATGTTCAATTTTAAAAGAAAGAAAACAAAAAGCACTTAAAATTATTCAATCTCCAGGGGGAAAAAAAGGAAAAAAAACAGTAACTTTGAAAGCATGCATTTGGTGATACACAGATGACATGCAACTTATAGGAAAGGATCCAAAATTACATAAAGATCTTATATTACTCTTCAAGAAGGAAAGAGGCATTTGTAATAGAGGTTGATTACTTTAGTGTTACTCAATACAGTGTCTCTTAACATGCACTGGTAAAATAACCTAGTTCTTAATTCAAGACAATAGCATTTAATAGATTTTAAATACAAGAAGAAATGCATTACATGTAAACTGAAATAAATGTTTTACAGATAACCAAATCACCAGAATACCTCTTTTAAAAAAACACTACCCATTTAACTCTACTCAGCCATTGTCTATTAGATGTTAGCATTTTTGTTAAAGATCTAGTGATTATATCCGATAAAATAAGCCTTATCTAAAGAAAACAGAGATTTTAATCTCTATAAAATAACATATATCATGCATTGAAGAGCACCTTGAATTAAATGCCATAACGTGATTATGATTAATTGTATATAAATGTCATTTCTTTCCCTCTCCACAATATTTAAGTGGCTCTAAAAGATCAATGTTTTAGTTTAAGCAGTGACTTTCATAGCAACTCAATTTATTGCACTTCTTTCCTGAAAAAACACACATGCTGAGCAGAAGACTATATTCTGTGCATCCTGTTGCTGAGTCTTCAGAGATGGAAACACAGATTTTTAACAACTGTTTTCTTAGATATTATCTGAAGAACTCAGCAATAGAGAAAGATAATTATTTATTACTTTATTTTAAATGTTTCTATATCTTCTGCTGTTAAATTAAATCTCAAAGTGACTAGGAACTAAGTAAACATGGAATCATGCAGACAAAAACATTTGAAGTATAGTAACAATGGCAGAAGTTATGCAAAGAAAATGGGGTATTTTTTAGAGTAAGTCTGGTTGCTGATAGAAATGCTAGGTGCATTTTTATATCATTTCCCACAACTAAGGTTTTTTTTTTAAAAAAAACCAACTCTAATTCATGGTTTAAGGTGTGTGCAGCCACTTAAGTTGAATGAATGGGTGGGGAAGCTCTTGGAAATTTGTCAAGTCTAACTTCTGCTGCATGTTTTCCATTTATATTAATCACATTTCTTGTTTTTTTGGGAAAGAAAACAGTTTATTTTGGGGTAGTAGTTTTTAATTTTGTTTATAGTCATAGTGTTTAGTTTTTATAAACACTGTTATTGTAGAATTTATCACCTTAAATGTCCTGCAAGACAGAAATTGAACAAATAAGCAAGCAAGCAAGCAAACACTGAATGACAGAAAATCAAAGGCATGAATGGAGTGTGCAAACTATAGTTTGTTAATTGTAATCCAGCATGAGAGCTACGTTACAAAACAAGCTTACAATAGTTGCTCTCCTGCTGAAAGATAGTACAGCTAGAACCAGAATATTGAGGAGCTTGTATCAGCTGAGCAGACTGAAACCATGTTTCCTGATGTTTTGAGTTCTAAAAAGTGGTTTGAACAAATATTTTGGCAAAGTTGTTCTTTAAAAATCTTTAATAAAATCAGTAATATATTACTAATGGAATTTGATTTATTTTTTTTGGCATTTGCAAAAGACAGTAAGACTTGATTTCACACTTATTGTACACACAACACATGTTTAAATGTTTAAATGTTATTGGGATACCTTTCCATATGAACTGTAACATAGTTCAAAAATTAAAATTGTACTAAACATATATAGACAAATATCAAGCAATATGCTGCCTGCAAAGTACAGCAAATATGTTATTGATGCTGTCAGCTTTAAAATGGTGATCATGTGTTGGAGGACCAACTTTTAATCAGCATATAGGAAATAAACAGAGGTAGAACTTTAGGCCATTTCAGCACCACACAGCTAATACTGCTGGCCACGAATTTCTGTGTGTCCTTACACTCACTATCTTACTTCTTTATATGATAATCCAGTGCGTATTTCTATGCCTTAGGATACGACTAAATTAACACAAAATCTACCTAAATTACACAGTTTATTTTTGCAACTGAATATGGCTTCTCAGATATGATCTACTTTATACACCTGATTCTTCTGCTCTGTTAGTATCTGTGATGTTATCAGCTGAAAAGCAAAACAACAGCTCCCAAAGGAAATCATGCACAAAACAAAAATTGTATGCTTCCATTTTTTTCCTCTTTTATATTGGATGTCTTCATGTCTATGGAGATTCTCAAATCTTCTAATCTAGCTCCAAAGTGCTTTTCCAAAAGGGAACTGGGCTTTCTTGTTTTTTTTCTCTTGAAAACGTTTTGCTTCTCTTCTTGAAAGTAAACTGTTTTCAAAGAAAAAACAAAAAAAGTCCAGTACTTTTTGGGAAAAGCACCTTGGGGACATACATCTCATGTTACATAGCATTTAAAATAATGCCTTGGAAGATCTTTTAAGGGGTTTGCTCCTTCTCTCTGGGACTGCTTTTGTATGTGTATGTGCATGTATATTTGTGTAAAACACCTCTTCATTCAAGAAGTCCTCCACACTGAATAAAAAGTTCTCAGTTGGAGGATCCTTTTGAGATATCATTGAGGACTACTGTACTGAGGATATAGGAAAGAAAAAGTGGATGCAAGATTTGTTGAAAATTTCCTTAAATCAAAAGAAGACAAACTTTTCTGGCTAGAGATACATCTGGATATTTGGAAATGTGTGGTAGAAATAATAATAAAATGGCTTCCATAACAGGATTGACTTTTCACAAAGAACTGGGCATGGACAACTATAAAATGTTAATTTCCTATATAGAAGAACTAACCCCAGAAGATGTTCTCTCCACCCTGAACGGCCTTTGTGGGATACAAATGCATTGTTGCAAATTAATATTGTATTAGCTCTAGATCAATTATGTTTTCATGCCTTCAGTTTATAGTTGTCTAACATTAGAAAGCTAAATATGGAATTATATCAAGCTAAGTATGCAATCTACAAATCAGAAATCTCCCATACATGCAATTAATACACTTTGTTAAGATCCATGAAAATATCTGTGAATGTTCCACATAAATTCTAATGCTAAACTATAGAAGCAATTATTCCTCATTGTTGTTAAAGAAAACACCTACGTTATCTACTGTTTAGAATGATAATAGTAATCAAAATAGTACAGGAATTACACTGCCACCCACTTTGCAAAAAAAGCAGTGCTGACTAAGAATGATTCAGTCTTGAATCCCAAATATTATGTACTCAAAAGTAGTCAATAGATTTTGATTTCTGCTTTACACATTAACCCTGTGCATTTTCAATCAGAAGTCAGAAGGGATAAAGCATTCAGTTCCACGTTCTTAGAAAATATTTCTCAATTTGTTGTATATGTTACTTCTAACAAGATTCAGGGAACTGAAAATAGCCCTTAACAATCAAGCATGTGGTATTTACTTAGGTTCAGAACAGATATATAGTATGGTTGAACTAATTTTAAAACTAAAATCCTAAGGAAGAAATTGATTATAAAATTGTTATTAGGGCAACAGGTGCTGATTATTGGAGAAAGTCACACCATCATATCAGCAACATTTTTTAAATGCCTTCAATTCTGCTTTCATTTTGCAAAATGTTCATCTAAGGTGATATGGCACCATAAAACAAGTTTTGAAGGTCTTGCATGTACTTGCTTACTGTTTTAAAATACTTGCTCTAATCACAAATTAATGATTAACTCAAACATGTATATAATTTAATATTCCTAATTTAAATAAAATTGGTTTCCTTCCACATCTCTCTGGATAATTCTTTAAGTGAGTATTTGTAAAAATTAATTAGTTATAGGAGAGAACAGTGGATTGTTGTTTTTTTGTTGATTGGAGGAAATCTATAAACATTTGCATATTCTCATTGTTTGACTGAAATTTCCTTTCAATGTGTTTCCTTTACAAGAAGAGTAGGTAAAAGATGACCTCTTATTCATTTACATGCTTCTTTTGACAGTCATGTGATCAGATTTTACGTCAAGCTGCCAGTTATGATAAGGCACACAATATGAGCAGCCAGATAGCTCATTTCCTGAATTTAAGTTTGTTTAAATTTGTGGGTCTTTTACTTGCTGCCTAAAGCAAGAACGCTTATTATCCTGAAATTTTAAGATACACTTGAAACTACCTCTTCTGTTTCATTTATGTGCCCCTGAACAAATTAACCAAGGGAATTCATTCTTATTTCTAATTAATCCTTTAAAAAACAGAAAATGTATATTGAGACACACTCAAGATCTTACATAATATGAATAAAGAGTAATTATTAGTAATTCTCTACTTTAGAATATATTTTAAAACCTGGGAAAAGCCAAAAATATATCTGAAAATAATGCTAGGAATATGTATTTATTTCCATGTAGCAATAGAACCCAAATAATATTAAGCAGTGTAAAGATATTAAAGGTGTATAAATTTTGGAATGATTAGATAAAACTAATACAAAGAATGCTAACATTTTCAATATAATTTGTAACTACTATTTTATTTTGGCTTATTTGTTTTCTTAAGTGTTTCCTTTTTTGTAAGATTCAAACATTCAGTATTATTATAAATCCTAAAGAAAGGGTTTTTTAAAATTCATTTCCTGAATGAAAAGGGCACGGGGAAACTTGTCAAATCACCAGGTAATGAAATCTCTACAAGCAATCAACCAAGCTCAGAGAGCAACAAGGTCTCCACGGTTCAACTCAGTTTCATATAGTCTCTTCTAATAACCTGTTGAACTTAATCAGCTTTTACTATAAATTTTATTTTACATTTCAACATTTATTTCAGAGATGTGCTAAAGAAAGTTAAGGAATACTTCATTGGTGCACTTTTCAGTATAGATTTTTTTGCAGATTCTGTGGATTCGCACAGTGCTTGATCAACTATAATCTGATAACAAAAATAGCAACCAAATATAGACCTTTATTGTTCAAGTACAATTCATGAATAATTACTTCATCCTCTTCTTCCTCATCGTTATTATTGTTATTGTTGTTGTTGTTGAGGAACTTTTAATGCAATTATTGAATCAAAGGCCATTATATTCTAGCCACAATTTCATACTGGGTAGGGAATGTGTATAATACAGTCAATATTTAAATATCTAGAAAGTGTTATATCAATGTAGAAATATTTGTTGAACTGAAAGTTAAATTTAACAATCGTTTAAGAGCTACAACCATAGAAAAATGTTCAGATTTCTGATTTTAATAGTATCTTTGACTTTTATAATTATCAGTATATTAAGTTAAATTCTTTTAATAATAATTTGGTCAGTAAATTAAAATGTATTGTTGATGCTGGTTCTCAGTATATATAATCTTTTAAAGCTGTATTTATAACATTTTGAGATATGCAAACATTCCAGCAATAAATTGTTTTACTGGAATTTCTACTAAATTGTTATTTATATTATTTATAAGTAGACTATATATAAAGAAAACTGCCAACAATATAAGCTACTTAAATTTATGGTCATTATTATAAATTATATACAGTCTATATTATGGCTTCTCTTAACAACAACAACAAATAGCACTCTAGATTAAACCTTTCATAACTGAAAAAAATAAATCTCTTCAAACCTCAATATTGTGAAGCAGGGTATGTACCTGTAAGAATATTTATTCCTAAAGGTGCCGAGTATATTAAAAGGAATCAGTAGATGTTTAAAACACTTCTCTGGAACTAAAATCATTGGCTTTCTAATTTAGAATTTCTCTCAGGTAATATAAAACTATTGATTGCTTTTATTTCATGTAACTTTTGATTTTTCCTTTCATTAATCATGGTCTATTTTAACCTAAATACATTTAGGATCTGTCACAAGAAGAGTGGTCTCTTTTAAATTGTTGTAAAGTAATGAAAAGACATAATAAATCAGTCTTATTTATATCTTACCAAAGCATAACCTTTACTCTACCCAAGTAATTTAGACAATTTCTGCCTGGGAGTTTTTCCAAATAAATAAATAAAATTATATTGTATTGTTATTTCCTAAAGTTTTTAAGGAATCAGATGCATGTAAAAAGGGGAAAAGCTAAGGTTTTGTTTTTTTTACAAGGCCTAGTACTTAAACTTAATTTTGATTTACACTACAAGCTTATTTTTTTGCACCACACTGCTTCTATAAAATAATTCAAGTTATCAGGTATTCCCTACTTAAATTTCTAAGAATTATTTCAAGTCCTACATTCCTGCATTCTGTTTCTATCAAGGATCAACCTGTTGTAGAGCAGTGATGTCTTTAGCATTAAATAGCATACTGATTCTGAACATGGAGTGATGTTAATGCCAATCTTTTGTAAACCTACAGTTAAAGGTAAGAAACTATTAACTCCACAAATGACATCTGTTTTTATTGTTCTACACTTTTGGATTGTTTTAACAACAAAAATGTATAAATATCACCATCATATAGGCCAGGGGTGTCAAACCGCTGGCCCACAGGCCAGATGCGTCATGCCGAAACCGCGCCCATCCCATTGCCAGCAATGGAAAAAAAGTCCATTAATTCCAGAAAAATATAATTCAAAAATCATAAAAAAGTCTTGCTGCACATTTTAATACAGTACTGCTTTGTTTCTGGTCCATGCATTAATATCACATTTAAATAACAATAAAGCAGTTTTAAATCCTTACACAGTGCAAAATTGTTTAATACTGTTTAATAGAATTCTATTTAAATAAATATTGATATGGATCTTACTATTTTTACATGAGCTTAGGGAATATGTTTTAAATAGCTCCATGCCCAAAATTATGATTTATACAATATTTTTATTTTCTATATATCCTGTTTATATATACTTCTACATGATTAAAGTTTTGAACTAGAACCTGGACGAACCATGATTTCTAATCTTTCCTCTGTCATGGAAATTTGGGTAACTTTATTTTCTTGGGGCCAATCATTCTCAGCTCAACACACTTCAAATTATTTCAGTTATATGGAAAGCACTGTGCAAAACTCATTCTGACTACAGTGTCAGAGTAAGAATATTCAACCAATTTAGAAACAATTGAATGAAGCTGTCTTTACTATCTTTACTGTGAAAAAATAAGGGAGATATTTATATCTTCTTAATGTCATAAAGACAAAATGCAGTAAGAAGTATAATAATAATAATAATAATAATAATAATAATAATAATAATAATAATAATAATAATAATAATATAATGCAGGACAGGATAAATTTTAAAAATCCATAATCACAAGCAGTGGTATTACTACAGCTTTGCTGACGGAAACAAGTCCAGGACACTACAGCTCCTAATTAAACATCATTTGCAATTTTAAATGTCTTGTATCTACTTATGTAATTAGAAACTATTCCTATTTAAGTTTCATTTATATTTCTTTATAAACTATCTTGATACAGTGTAATCTTTATCAAAGCATAAGTATCATATAAGAAAAGTAGTGATTTAAATAGCTAATACCTATTTAATATTTTAGTATCTTTCACTAATACTTTCACAAATAAACAAAACAAAATAAACACCAACCCTTGCTATATCCAAGCATTTTCAATATAATGTGGTTTAATATAGGGATGGGTGCCTTCTAGATGTTTTAGACCAGGGGTCCCCAACCTGTCCCGGGCTACGAGCTCTTGGCCAGTGGGCCGTGGAAACAGCTGGCTGGTGCACACACACATGGGCACGCATTCCCCCCACTCGCACTAGCACCCACAGCCCCGTTTGCGCATGCACTGCTAGCCTGGGTGGTTTGTGTGGCTTTCGCACATGCGCAAATGGGCTGCTAGCCGCCGTGGGGGGTGCACAGCCATTCGTGCATGCGCACAGCACCAGCATACATGCAACATGCGTGAGTGGAGCTGCTAGTGCTGCACCAGTGTGTGTGGTCCCATGTGTGTGCGCGCGCGCACATACCAATTTTGAAGCTGCTCTCCTTCCCTCCGGTCCTCAAGCCTGGAAAGGTTGGAGACCTCTGTTTTACCACGTTCGTAATCCCTTACTGCTGGACATACCAGAGAGGATGATGGGATTTAAAATCCAAAGTATTTTATCCTA
Organism: Protobothrops mucrosquamatus; assembly: GCF_001527695.2. Lineage (NCBI taxonomy): Eukaryota > Metazoa > Chordata > Lepidosauria > Squamata > Viperidae > Protobothrops > Protobothrops mucrosquamatus. The sequence continues at coordinate 736,907 of NW_015386820.1, forward strand.
GTCTATCAAGTTTATGGATTTTGTTGATTTTGTGCTGTGGCCCGTAAGGTCGCAAAGAGACAGACACGACTTAGCAACTGAACAACAAGAACAAAATACCACACTTCGGCATGGAGGACAAAAAATATTTCCAAATTCATCACTGCAGTATCCCACTATATCACAAGAAAGGTTCACAAGAACAAATGCCCACCAAAGTTCAATGAAAGGAAGCTGTATTCATTATCATGAACAATATATATTAATTTTGGATAACTAGAATTCAATTTTCTTCTTTGTAATGTACATTGCCCAGAATCGCTTCTGTGAAATGGGTGGCCAAATACACAAGATAAATAAATAAATAAATTCCTGGGTGTCCCTGCATAGCACTTTTTAATATACCACTACCCTAAAACTATATTTTCATTTTGGGGGAAATTATTTGCATTAGATACCCAGTATTAATGAGATGTGAGATATAAAATCCTACTAGAAATATAACTTATATTACAACTTATATTACAAGTATCAACAAAGCACTTTAATCCTCCTAATCTAGGAATCAGGATGTTCTGCAATATAATCCAATTATATAATTTTTCTTTTGGAATTACTTGATGCTAACACAGAACATTTTAAATGTTTAAAACTGAAATGGAAAAAAATAGCTAGTGAATCAATTTTCCTTGATTCTGAGCATTTTTTTCTGCTTTCTAGATTCATAAAAGGTTTAGCAGGTAAATATAGGAGGTTTCCTATACAGTATTACAATCTTCCTAAAGCTACTGAATCCCTTGAGATCCTGTTCTACACTAAAATTCAGTGATAGCAAATATGAATGAACTTGCTGCAAATATTTGTATTTTTCATTGATAATACCTATGTGAAACTTGCCCACCTGTTGCTGGTGTAGGAAGGAAGGGTCTCTTGGACTTAGTCCCACATATCGATTGGCTTGGGATGTACCTGAAGCTGTATAGGCTGATTAAGGAAGAACAAAACATATTGATAAAGATAGAAACCTACCTCATATTATTCAATTATGAAAGACTCAGAATTATGAAGCATGAATTTGGTTAAGGGTATAATTCAAGCCTGCCTATTGACTTCAATGGAATCTGCACGAAAATAGAACTACATTATCAGTAATAAAGTTTCCAAATCATTTAATTATTTCCCAGTTTCATTGAAGAGAAGTTAATTCAATCTGATTCTTATCTTCTTTCACCACTTTATATTAGAATTCTACTAGTGGAGGCACAAGCAAGGTAAAACTAATCCTTAAGACTTTGTGTAAGTATGGGTACAAGGTACATTGCTTCTAATACTATTATATACAAAATGTACATGTTGATTTAAGAGTTATTTTTATGTGGCATCAATGATTTTTTTCCAGGGAGAGCTAATTATTTTAAATAACTGGCAGAAACTATAATATTATGATCACTATTCAAAATTAAGTACGTGAAGAAAAGACAGTGTAAAAACTGATCTTCAGCCTAGGAGGTTCGGGGTCCTAACATTTTCTTTTGTTTAATCATGTACGTGAAGTTTCAATGACACTTACAAAAGTGATTTATGACCAGTCTTCGCACTTACAACTGTTGCAACATCCCAATGGTTAGATGATCAAAATTCAGACTCCCAACAATCAGCACATATTTATGATGGTATCAGAGTCACCAGTGTTTATCTGATTACTATTTGCAATTTTCCCAGCTGGCTTCTAACAAGCAAAGTCAAGGGCAGAAACTGGATTCACATATTGAAGGCATGATTCACTTAACAACTGCAGTGACTGGCTGAATAACCATGGCAAAAAAGGTCATAAAATCCAGCATGACTCACTTAACAACTCCTCTGCTTAGCAATGGAAATTCTGATTCCAACTGTCATAAACTGAGGACTACCTGTAGTCTACTGAATGAAATTGGTAGTTTTGCACCACTTCTTAAATTTGAGTCACTGTATCCATAATTTTATAAAGATTTGACTGCCATAACCAAATCATTAAAGAATGAAAGATAAGTAAATAAAAGGTGGACTAATTTCAAAAATACAGACTAACTTTTTGCAAAATAATACAAATATAATTTCTTAAAGAATTACCATTAAAAATCCACTGAAGAGCTACAATAAATGATGTAGGAATATGGGTGTTCTTAATTGTAATGGGAAGAATCATTTTAATATTTTTTTCATTAAAAGTTTTAGTAGATCAACTTTGACATGTAATACTTAGCCAAAAATATATAATTAGAGATAAAGTTGGTGTCTTTTTGTGCCACAGATCTTATAAGCACTGATTTATTAGAATTAAATGCGAGTATATTCCTCAGTAAAACTATCTCTTAGATAGCAGTGACACTCTTCAATAAAAGGAAATATGAACTATAATCAATTTTAGATGTCATCTGTTCCATTTTTCATACATTAAAAATGTACACATTAAATAATTACCACTGAAAAAGTAAAATCTTCATGCAGAAATAAAATTTATTTATATTTTGCTATTGTAATATGCTTCTTCTCTTGAAGACCTATAATGAATCCTCACAGAAATACTATTACGTTTAATATTCCCTATGTGCGTTTAACACTATTTAACGTATTATTTGAATAATGGTTCCTAAGTGGTCTGTAGAGATGGAACATTGGTAAGATTTAATGAAAGCTCTAACAACCAAATCAAATCTGAACCATATTCCCATTCTGTTCTGATAGATGTGGTACTTTGGATCATTAAAAGCTTCTTTCCTGCTTCAAAGGGTGAATTTCAGAAATGAAAAATTATAAGATAAATCATTTTGAAATGATTACCTTATACCTGATTACCTTATACTAATGTTAGATTAATCATAGTAGAACCAATCTAACTCTCTGAAACAGCGCTTATAGCGGTTACTATCAACCAAGAGTGAGCCTCTGCCAGGGACCTGGATGCACTGTATGTCAACTTACAAAAAAATCCACTTACAAAAAAATCCACAGGCTTAAATCTATTGCTGGCAGAAGAATCTGAGATTTTTGCCAGAAAACAACTTTTCTCCCATGCAACCACATAGAAATTTGGCTGTTTTAAAAAGTTGGTTAAGGAAAAATTTCTTCTCTACCACTTTTTCAGTGGAATGGAAGCTGTTTCATCCCACACAGGATTGCTGTTCTTATTTTCACTCTCCATTTCATTATTTACAACAATGAGTACATTTCAGACTTAGTTCAATTGGTATCATTTTTCTTACTGGTTTAACAAGTAGGGATGTTAATCTATGGACTTTGATGTGAGGTCCTGCAACTCTTATGACATAATAGCTGAAGTTGCTGGGAGTTGTTTCAGCAGCATCTGGGGGATGACATGTTTCCCACCCCCCTTTTAAATATTTTTTAATTTAAATGCTTATGCACGCCCTATCAAATCATCTGACATAACACTGATTGCAAATACTTATTAAATGAATTATAGTCAATAAATTAATGTTTGTTCTATAATTGCAAAAATACATCTCAACTAAAATGCAGGTTAATTCAAGGACTACTTGAATGGTTTTATGAAACTAGTAAGATGTATTTCCAAGTGGTGGCAAAACCAAGTGGAAGCAATGAGTAAGAAAATAAATGAATGTACTGTATATATAATTCAGTGTGCAAATTTCATGCCACTATCTTCATATCATTAGTTACCATTGTGTTTGAAACTGTCCATTGCATAGGCTATGGTGAGCTGTTACAGCAAATGGATGGTAACCAACATTCCAGCAGACTTAATATGATTACTGTAATGTTGCAATTTGTTGAAATGTTTAATATTGAAATTTGATTCAAGCAAGGTTAGAGTATTGTTCTAAAACTGCAATTCCATTGAAGACTATAGGATAAAAACCACAGTTTTGAACACAATAAATGAATGAGTGCTACACAGAGGTTTTTAAATCTCTTCAAATAGAGATATTCCGAAGGGTTCTCATTATTCTAATGAATAAAAACACTTATGCTAATTGGGTCTAATGTTGTGGAACAAGATCTGCTTTCAAGAAAGCTCACTTAGGAGCAATGGCTGGATCTCTTCCTCTCTCTGGATTTCAGATGTCAGCAGTTTTGCAGCTATAAATCTTGACTGTGCTTCTGAATGTTGTCAGAATGTCCATCTTAAATTTAAAAACCGAATGTGCTTTAATTTTCTGTTGGCAGTTGTTGGTCAAATTAGTTATCCTCTTTACTGTGGTTGCGCTATCAGAAGGATTGCGGAGTAATTTGACTTTTAATAACTGTAGAGTACAGGTAGTTCTCAACTTACAATCATTTGTTCAATGACTGTTCAAAGGTAAACAGCACTAAAAAAGCTGACTTACAACTGGTCTTTGGACTTATACTATATCTATAACAGCATCCCCATGGTCACACGATCAAAATTTGAGTGCTTGGCAACCAGCGTGTATTTACGATTGCAGGGTCCCAGGGTCATGTGATTGACACTTGCAAGCTTCCCAGCTGACTTCCAACAAAGTCTAATGGAAAGGAGCCAGGTTCACTTAACAACCACGAGATTCATTTAACAAGTGGGATTCACTTATCAACAGTGGCAAAAATTGGACACAACTCACTTAACCGCTGTCTTGCTTAGCAATGGAAATTTTGGTCTCAGTTGTAATTGTTAAATTGAGGACTAACTGTAAAACTATCATGATGTTATATTATTAACTGTGAGCGTCTACTTGGTCAAATAGGAGGAAAAGGTGCCTTTACTGGCCGGACTTGGAAAGTATTTTGATCATTTGATGGACATTGATTTTCCCTAGGCAAAATACTTACTGGTTGCTGTAGGTGAAGATGCCTCACCTTCAGTGGATGTAGTGATGGGCTTAGTGTCTGTCATAGTCAGGGTCACAGGTCTCATCGTACTGTGATGGGGAGAGGGTGCCAAAACTGGAGTAAAATGGCCAGGCATTTTCCCTACTACTTGACCACTGCTGTTAGGCTACAAAACAAAACCAGAAGAATGCCTTGTGAAATACATACATCATGCCTTCTTAGGGCATCCAGAATTCTATAGCTGTAGAGTATCACTCTGATTTACAAATCTTTCTTTCTGCATACAACTGCAGTCTTAATGTGGGTGCGTTTAAAGCTTGTGCAACTTTTTTATGAACATAATTTTCTCAAGCACCTATTTATCATATAAGAGACTAACTAGTAAAGCCGTGTTATTGATCCTAAATGTTTGGCAACATCAAACAAATAAACCAGCGAGAAGAACCCAAATATTATCATTAGATTCTGCTGATCTTATGTAGATGACTGAAAAACTCTAATAAGTTGTGGAAAAAAAGTAAGCACACCCCATGTATTTTTTTTTTCTTTTCTGACATGTTACCTTCATTCAAGCAACATATAAAAATAAAGGTGATGTAATTGAACAAAAAAACTATGAAAAATAAAAAGCATTTATTCAACCAAACTTTAACAAATGTACCATTTCCTTCTGCCATTGCTTTATGGAAAAAGCAAGTACATCCCTTGACTTTAATATCTGGCCCTTTGGCAGAAACAATCTCAAGCAGATATTTCTTCTAACTATATATCAGTCTCTGACATAGACTGGGAAAATTTTTTTCCCACAAACCCATGATTTTTTTTTTCAGCTGAACAAAGGAGGTTGACAGGTTTCATCTGGGTCCTGATCTGGCCATTAAAGAACTTGAATTTCTCCTTTGTTTTTTCCTCCAGCCATTCCTTGGTAGATTTACTGAAATATTTAGGGTCACTGTCATATTACAAGGTTCGCTTTGGGTTGAGCTTCAATCTTCTGACTGATGGTCTCACATTATCCTCAAGCATCCTCTGATGCAATGAAGAATCCAGGCAACAAAGCAGCCTGAACTATAACATTTCCACCACCAAGCTTTATCTTTGGTATCAGTTTTTCTGGTGAAATACTGTCAAACAAATCTATCTTTGCCTTGTCTTTCCAGAGCACATTGTTCCAGAAATGCTGGACTTTGCCTAGATGTTCATGAGCAAACTTTAGTCTTGCCTTGAAGTTCTTTCTGGACAACAAAACTATTCTCCTGGGATGCCTTCCATGTAGATCTAATTTGTGCAGATTTTTTCTAACAGTAGACTTGTGCACTTGGGACATCAATCCTAGCAACAACCATATGATGAAGGTCATATGATGACATTTTAGGGTTTTTAGAGACTTCTTTCAGTATCTTGTGTTCTACTCTCAGACTAAACTTGCTGAGAAAGCCAGGGCAAATTTCTTCAGCAATGGCAAATTGGCAGTTGTTTGAAATATTTCCCACTTGTAGATGGCCAGTGGAATGATTGATGTCCAATTGTTTGGAGATCATTTTAAATCTCTTCCCATAGGCATCACTAACCTTCTTTCTCAAACCCTCTTTCAATCTGGTGATATTGCACACGTTAACAACAAAAAACAAATTAAAGTAAATGTTTGAGGTTTAAATAAGGCCGGTTCCTTCCAATTCCTCCCTAATGAAGACCTGATCACATGCACCTGATCTAGTACATTTGATTCTTATTTTAGGTATTTTCTGTAAAAATTAAGTGCATACCTACTTTTTCTACATGTGAAATGCACATTTTGTTTATTTAAATTACACAATGGATTGAACCGTGGTGCCTTAGTGACTTAATGATGCTGGAGATGATCTCCACTCCAGTTATTTGAGTCCTAGCACCGTGTGGCGGGGATGAGCTCCTGTCATTCGCCTCAGCATCTGTCCAGCTTACAGTTCAAAAGCATGTTCTATGTGAGTAGATAAATAGGTACTCCATGCAGGCAGTCAGATTCCTGTTGGTTTGGAACCTTGCCAGTTGAGACACTAGTTTGTGAGGTAGCTCTGGTGAAGGAAAAGGCCTTAGATCAGGCATGTCAAACTCGCAACGTCACGTGACGTCGTGCGACGTATCAGAGCTTTTTCGCCATTGCCGGCAATGGGGTGGGTACGGCTCCGGTATGATGAAACCGGCCCGTGGGCCGGCAGTCTGACACCCCTGCCTTAGATGATACTGCAGGAAGAGACTTATTTTACTTTCTACTGTGAAGCCAGCTTGCCTTCCTGTGGCGCACCTTGGAAAGCCCGCAAGCATGTCCTAACAACATCATACACTAATAATAATAATACCACCACCACCACAATGGACTACAAAATGTAAAAGGTGGAATGATATTTGTTTTGTCTTGTGTTTTTTTTTATCTAACAATATTGTTGAACTAAAGATCAAACATCTCTATGTTGAAATATGCTGAAAAAGTTTTTAAAAAATAAATGGGGTGTACTTATTTTTTTCACATGTTATTCAGTGGTAACAAGGAATAAAAGAGGATTCCTAATACAGTGATCTGGGACACCTACCAGAATCCCTCTACAAATTTGATATTAATATTATAGTCTGAGAGTTTAATTATTGCACAAGTACTGCCTATTACAAATGTAGATGTCTATTAGTTCAGTAAGAGGAACAACACTGTAGGTTAACCATATAATTAAAGAATAGTCAATTGCACTAAATTAACTGTAGTAAAATTAATTTGATTACTAAGTAAGATTGGTATATAATAGAATCAACCATTTTATGTTTATTGCTTCAACTATTTACTTTAAAAGGATGCCTAAAAATCTAGATTGTTCATTAAAGAATGCCCCGGCAAATCCATTTGTGTTCATATCAAAATACTGATAAAATGCTTCTAAAAACCTATACCATTGCCTGTGCATGACACATGAAGTAGATATAAGAAATGGTGTGATTAAAACTAAATATATAAATATTTGTTTAATGATAAATAGAAGGTATGATTAAAAAAAACTTAAGCACATATATGTAGTCACCAATTGAGCTCCAGAGAGATTATTTATTAATAATGTACACACATTGTACTGCAGATGTATGATCCAGCTATTTTGAAGTATTATATTCTAGTTGTCATCTCTGAACAAATGAAAAATTACTTTCCAACTTTCTGGGAGCTTCAATATAGATGTTGCTGAATGCTGAGCACAAACATGATATATCATGAAATATATTAATTAAATGTTTATTTTGTTAATTCTAAGATTGTAACCATTCCAAAATATGTGCAGCCATAAAATCTACAAAAATTTACAGTACTCTTCCAACATTATATATATTAGCCTTACACAATGTAGGACCCAGGAAATAAAACAGAGTGAAACTATAAATAACAAAACTCACTAACAAATAAATGAAGTGATATTAGAGGTGAATGTTAATAACAGTTAAGTCCCATTTGTTTTTGTTTTGTTTTGATTTGATTTTTGTTTTGGTGTATACTCTATGTTTGACTATACTTGCTTGCTCTATACATTCTTTGCTTTATTTTATTTTATTCTGTTTTTAATTCCCTTACCTTTTAAACGTAGGTTTTATGAGAGGAGATGCATGCAGACACATGCAAATTAGTTTAAGGTCTATACAGTAGCTCCTAAGCACACATTTAATTTTAAAATAATAAAAATTATTTACATCATGAAAATGGATCAAACACCTAAGGTTCCTGGAACATAAATTTCTGCCATAGTTGAGAGAGCTAGTGCATTACTTATTTACATAGAATCAGCAGCAGAATCAAGCTGATACAATATATGATCTGTATACAGGCTGATATGTATAAAACATAAGTATTGCATCTATCACAACTAATGTTTAAAGTTTAAATATATTTATTTTACTTAGAGTGTCTGTGTAATAAACTAGAAATATGACATAATTGCATAATACCACTACAAACATACAACAATGCTAAAAATACAGATAAAAGTCAGCAAATTATTTAATAAATTAGTTCAATTAACAAACACTGCATTAACTGAAATTAATATTCAAGAAATTAATTATCAAGAGGTATTTGACATTGGTCTCTGACGCTGACAATTATACGGGTACTATATCCCAACTACAGAATTCTCCTGGTTCAATTATCTTTTGATATTTGAATTTTAATTATACAATGTACCCTTTGGTATGTGAATCCTTGCACAAGTACAAAAAATACAGGTAATTACTGGCAAGACCAGAGATAATGCAAGTTATGTTTAATACCTACTGACATCAATGATATTTAAATGCTTAACTGTAGGGTGAAGTATCACTTTAAATGAAATTTATAATACTTTTTAATGTTACAGGATGTTAAAAGAGTCATGAACATAATATTTACAGTATTCAAGTGTGATGTATGGCATGTGACTATATGGTATATTTTACCAGTCTTTAAAGGATTAGAGTCCAAAAGTGTAATGGTATATGGGAATGACCTTGGAAGATATACTGCCTTGGGAACGGTCAAATAAGAGGAAATATCTTCGCAGCTGCATAGTGGGAAGAGCAAGATGCTCTGGATATACCATCCCTAAATTATTAAGCTATAAAGATGATGATGGGACCATTGTACTTTCAGACTTGCATGATTTTGTTCATGTAGCTTTATAATAAAGTAGAATTAGCTTATCCAGCCTGGTGTACCCGATAAGGCTGACAAAAAGAAATTTAGGTGTCTCTTATACAGTATCTTTGCAATATTTTGTTCCACCCTAAAATATTATTCTTCCCAGCATTTTCTCTGCATTGTTTCTAATTTTTAAACAACAGAAATATAGCCATAAGGTTTTAAAATGCTTTACTTTCATTTACTGATGATTAAATAAAACTGGTCATAAATATACAAAAACTGTTTAAATGAAGAACAATTGAGCATCTAGTAGCAATAGCAACTGAAATAAATTTGGCAACCCATCTAGAAATATCCAAAGATACAACTCAGTTAAGAGTAGTTAGTGATACTGTGAAAAGGATAGAGGGTGTTGGGTGATCCTGTCATGTGTAAAAGAACATACAAAATCATATTAAAAAGACTCCTGCAACAGGGGTGGAGTCTCTTTCAAGCATAAATATTATTAAATCTACTTTTTCACAAATGAGGATGGCAAAACATGAAAGTGGAACTCAATAAATGTTCTCCTATGACAGTGGTGGCGAACCTATGGCAGGGTGCCAGAGGTGGCACTCAGAGCCCTCTCTGTGGACACGCGCGCCGTCGCCCCAGTCCTAGGCCTTCAGCTGGGTTTTATAAAATCTTTTCGCTTTAGGCTTCCGCCGCCATGTACAAAAAAAAAAAGGTTCAATCAGTCAATTTCAACTTCTCATGGGAAAAAAAAAGATCTTGCAAAGTTGGAATTGATTGATTGAACTTTTTAGTCCCACCCAGTCTGCCATTACCATCGCAGTCACGCCCACACAATGGGCCACACCCAGCCAATGGGCCACACCCACCTGGCACTCGACGATGCATAAGTGGGTTTTGGGTTGCAGTTTGGGCACTCAGTCTCTAAAAGGTTCGCCATCACTGTCCTATAAGATTAGCAAAGAATGTCTGCTAAATGCTTAGCATTGGAAAACGGCCTCCTAACAGGTCTGCTGCATTTGTCACTAGGGCGTTACTTAGATTGTTCTGAAAATTAGAATCAAAAACCTTTTGTTTCAGGTGGACCAGACCCTCTCAGGGCCAAGTACGGTAGAGTAATAGTCTAAAAACTCTTTGCACTGTAAATGTGTGAGGTTGCCACTATTTCCCAAAGTTCTAAAATTGCTCCTTGGCAGGGAGACTAAAGCATTACCTAAAACAATCTGAACCAGTATGTCAGGTGGCAAAGTCCCATGCAGGTTGCCACTGCATTCAGACTTAGCAAGGATTCACGACTACAGAGTGGGACCCTTTCCCTCCCTTGATTCAGGCTAAGTCATGAAGCAAATCTCTGTGTTATAAAGCAAGTGACTGACACTTTGTCCTGAAAATTATCATAGCGATCATCACAGTGATTGGCAGAATGTAAAACTGCATTTGCAAATTTTGGGACCCAGTTTTGTTCTCCCATTACTGATGAGCTGAAGTACCCAATATTTGGAGTTTTATGCTCAAATATCTGAAGACATTGATTTGGTTTATGTTAGGGCTATTAATCTCCAGGCATGGTAATGAGGAATTATTTTCAGAAAATATAACACAAAGACTGCTTTGGAGTATAGTTTCAGCATGTATTGAATGTAGCAGAACTACTGCTTAATATGGAGGGTTGAAATCTGGGTTTCATTATGGCTTAAGTCTGTGAGTTAATATAAAATTTTAAAAGAAGCGGTGTCAGAATGTAGCTCTGCTCCATTCCTGGATTATAGGTGACAAATGCCTGATGTTCTACAGTAGACTATGTTGTTTTCTACATTAGACTATGTTGTTTTCATATAATTCCACAAATAGCAAAAATAGGCATTGGTCAACGGAACAGGCAGCCAGTTTTATTAAACGGTGTAATTATCAAAAAATGGAGCACTGAACTTGAAATATTGCAAAAACCTAGTTAAGAAGTAAACTTGGTTAACATTTGAACACTACCACATCTTTTTCCAAGCTTGTGTAACTGCTTTACAAGCTGTTTCTGTCAATCTCTGCATGGATGTGCATACCTAGTCACTTGGTGTCACACTAGGCAGTGTCACATAGCAGCTACTTTAAAAGATATAGCTTGTTTGGTGATTCAAATACATGTACTTAGTTAATAAAATTATTATATTATATAATTATTGCCTTGATCCCATTGCATTTCTATAGCTTGTCAAGCATTTCTTGAAGGATTTGCACATCCCTACTATATTTACCACTAACAAATATATTCTGCATGTATCTGTAATGCTCATGTTTCAGAATAGATTCTAATGCCTAATGAAAGTACACCAAGCATACTAAATTGGATGTTTCAGAAATAAATAAATACAAGTTGATTTGAATGGGCTATTTTAAACCATATGTTTATAAGTATGATTGCAGTACAGATCATATGAAGATTCTTTATTTTCTTGTATGTATCAACCTTTTAGGAAAATGTCATCCTTTCTGATATCCAGCTCCTTCAGTATCTATTCAGAGAACTTGTTTATACTTCCAATCATTCTAACCGCCCTTTACTAATTTTTTTATTTTTTTCTGAATCTCTTAAAAGTGTTTCCAAAAATAGACTCAGAATTCAATGTAAGATCTTAACAAAGCAAACTATAATTAAATAGTTATTTCCTATTGTTGGGAAATATATTTCTCCTGATGCAAGCTAACATTGCTTTTTTTTGGGGGGGGGGGGCAGCCACATATATTGAGTTTGCAGTAGACAGTTACTACATAGTAGCCAAGTAGTCCCCTACTTCTACCTGTCCATTTGAGTTCTGCTTCCTAAGTGAAGAATTGTCATTACTCTGACTCAAACTTTCTAACATTGTGGTCATTTTTAATTTAATTTCAGTTGTAGTATATTAGCTATTCCATTCAATATTGTTTCATCGGCAAATTTAATAAGAACTCTCTCCACTTTCATTTATGAGTGAGTGAGTGAGTGAGTGACTGACAGACAGAGAGACAAGAGAGACAGAGAATTTGTGAAATGACAAAAGACAGGAAGCAAATATTGCTTCACCTTAAAAAAAGTAGAAGTAAGAGATCTATCAAACTATAGATGAGTCAACTAGATATCAGTGGCTGGGAAAATTTTAGAACACACATCAAAGCAATTGATCCATAAGTACCTTGAAAAAAGTGTGGTAATTATCCAAAGTTAGTATTGCTTTTGTTAAGAACAAATCTTGCCAGACATATTTTTAACTGAGTAACTTCCTTAATAGAATATGAAAATGTTGTATGCCTAATATAAATTGATGTGAATAAATTATTTGACAAATTAGCCTATCATATGCTGATTAACAAGCTAGTTAAATGTGAACTGGATTCATGAAATTAAGATACATAGCTGGTCGAAAACACTAATTCTCCAGGATTTCTCAACGATAATACATCTTTATTATTGAACGGGTTATCCATCTGTCTGTCTATCATATTTATATACTCAAAAAAAGGCACTACTAGGGATTGAACTATAACTTTTTCTAAATGACAGAGTGACTTCTACTGCAAATAATGGCTACCCAGGGATATAGGTTAATGCACCAATCATGCATAAATGCATGAATTCATGAATCATATCAATGGTAGAAACAGGGCTTTTTTTCTCATAGAATGCCCAGAACGGAGTTCCGGCATCTTTTTTGGATGGAACCTTGTAGGGTAGGCAAGGTGGGTTGTATGACGTGTGTGAGTTCCGGCACTTTTTTTTTTTTAGAAAAAAAGCACTAGTTGGACATAGTACAACTAATTGAATGCAAAAACTGGGGAAGTAAGGGAAGCTGGGATTACAGAAATGGAAAATGAAATTATGCAAAAGAGAGATTGAATATTGGTGCTTGTTGTCAACATCTATTTCAATAAGCATAAAGGAAGACTTACCTAGGACATAATTTCTGAATCACACTGACTACATATTCCAGTGGTTCTCAACCTTTTTAATGCCGCGACCCCCAACCGGTTGTAAGTAGAGGACTAAACCGGTCGTAAGTTGAGGACTAAACCGGTCGAAGTCGAGGACTACCCAACCGGTCGTAAGTCGAGGACTTTCCCTGCCCGGGAGCGCCACGCATGCGTGGTTCCGCCCCCTGCGCCGGCCGAGGCGTAGCTGGCAAGCGGCAGAGACAGAGCAGGCCGACCACCAGCTGGCCCAGCCCAAGGGAGGTAAGGCACCCGCCGGAAAAGGGGAAAAAAATGGCGGACAGCCTTGCTTGGCGACCCCGTGAAATGGTCGATCGACCCCAAATGGGGTCGCGACCCATAGGTTGAGAACCACTGACATATTCAGACACAAAAGATGGAGAATTGCAATCTATTCAGCCAATACAAATCTAAATACATAATGTGGAACAGGTCATGGATTATTGATGTCAACCAAACTTAGATATTTAATGAGAGTATGTAGGCCAGCAACATTTAATCTGGAAAACATGCATACAGAATATTTTAGTTTTTATCAAATATTGGTATATTTTTATTTGTTTTCTTTGTTATTTTCTTTGTTTTCTTTTAAATAGGTCGTATTCTATCCCAGAGTCCTCTTGTTATATGGTCAATCAAAAACTAACCATCCTACATGTGTGAATATATAAATATAGTCACTGATGTTTCATTTCTAATTCAAGCAAACCAGCATTTCATTATTTTAAAAGAGAAAAATATTTGCAGTCCTTCAGCTGAATCTAGTATCTTTCTTTACACTGTTCTACCTATGTCTACATTTTTTAAAATTTACTTTTATAATAATTGGTCACTGCAATATAACTTTGTATATTTAGCACTTTTGGTTATTCTCTGTGTTTCCTATTACGTTTTCTAACTTTTGCTAACACTATAAAAGTATGTTCCCTACAAAAAAAAATTTTGTTTTAACAAGAATTATATTTCAAGGAATGCATGGGTAATACTAGTCTCATTAACTTCCTGAATCCATTCTGTTGGCAAAAAAAAAAGTTCTAATTAATTAAATAGATCCAGTCAAGTACTACAACTATCTTTAACAATATACAACAATCAGTCTCCTGTCCCAAACTTCTGTACTTCAAAAAAAAGGGATACTCTTCTGGACTACAAATGGTTAGTTTTCTTTTTGCTTCACATAAAAAAAAAATAACCACTAAATGAATGAACAAGCTTCCAAACATAACCACTGATTTGTGAACTCTCTTTTCTTTCACTTGTTTTCATCACAAATTTCACAATGACCACTTTCAAACACCTAGTTGATTATGCAGGAATGAATATTATGTTAATTATTATGCTACCATTGCTAAGAATAAGGTATGGCGGTGTTTTTGAATTTCCAACATTGTTAACATGTTCTTTATTTCACAATGTGTGCTTTAGTTTTTATGCAGCTACTGAAATCTCTTGCAAATTTACTAGGAGTTTCCCCTTTGTTATTTAAGGGCACCAAATAATAATACAAGAATATGCTACTCCTTCACACTTATTCCCCAAAAAGACCAACAGAAAAATGCCCTTGCAGAATTTGAGTTCAGCTGTAAAAACAACTGGCAACACATTCAGATAACTAATCATTCAACTAGAAAATAAGTCATGAAAAAAATAGTACAAGGGAAAAATAGGGTATTCTAATAAATATTTGCTTAACTAGCCCCACACTAATCATGAAACAGCTGTTCATTGAATCACACAAAGGTAACACTAACAATTATATCAATTTATTTAAGAGGAACTTGTAGTTTCAATTCCTGTCCAGAAGGACAACTGAAGAGGAATCTAACTTTTCATTCTCAGTCAGCAGAAGAATATAATGGACAGGAAAAGAGGATTTAAAAGCAGTATATCCAAACCATTGGGAAATATATATTATATAGAAAATACTGCAGATTGTAATTTAGAAGTACCTGTTAAGCATATGTTCATTTTTGTAAAGTGGAACAAAGGATGGTGGGTTAGCCTAATTGGCCATAAAGTTCTAGTAAGAAAATAATGGCTATCTTGGTTGGAAATTTTACTGTATATGCCAACCATAAGATATCTGGATTTCTCAGCATGCTTTCCACAAACAATAATTATATTCTGAGATATCTTCTTAATTCTGCATCACTACTTACAAAATTGTACTTTAAATGATTTAATAATTGAAGAAACAAGTTCACCATTTCACCCAAATGAACTTAAACTAACACCTCTTTTCTATAAACTGAATTGTATAGATCTTATGTATAAAAATGCCCCCCACAGAATAATTTTATCCTGAATAAAGAAAAATTTAATTACTTCACATATGTTTTATAATACATTCTTGTTAAATTTCTAAAAATGCAAATAGTTTCCACAGTTCAAATTCTCACAAGTATTTTACTTAAGAGGTAGACATATTTCCAATCAAAACCAGCTTTTACTATTATAGTTGTCTAGTTACTGTTATAATTGTGGTGTCAATAAAAATCTTTATGGCTTTTGCAAAACATTTTCCATTCTAACTAATTTCTGCTCAAGAAATAAATTCTCTCTAAAGATCAAACTTATTCTCTCTAGTATGCACTTTCAATATATCTACAACAATTGCTTGTCCTAAACCTTAACAAATATTTGCTATAAAATATTATAAAGTGCTTCAGCATTGTAAAATAATATACATAGCACATTTTTTGCATAACAAAGGGATAGAAAGATGAACTGCTATCATAACTGTGTCATTACATCAGTTACCAGAATAGTTTTAGCATTATCAGCTACAAAAGGTTAAATAATGCTAGTGGTGGGGGAGTGGGGGTCCAATGGAGCAGAATGACAGAAATGGAGCAGAATGACAGAAAACCTCTACTATAAATCTCACCATATCAATTCCCAAGGATAGTTTCTGTACGGATAATACTAACTTGCCTTACAGGACAGTCATTAACACTGATCCAATAACCTTAGTAAAGCATCAATACAATAACTCATCAATACCAGCTCATATTGATTTCATACATCTGTACAAAACTAATCATCCTAAAGCCAAAGATTCCTTGATTTAGTAGAAGCAGCCTTAATTTCCTGCATATTTAGTCACATGGAATTAAATGCAATTAATGTTACACTGTAAAACGACAGATAAATTCCTGCTAGTTCTATATATTTAAATGAATTCTACTTACAGAATGCTATGACAATCTTAAAAATCAAAAGACAAGAAATTAGTTTAAAAACTGCTTTAGGAGTTTTAACTTTAACTGATCTTAATCTAAATGTCTAATATTACACAATGGTTGAGGGAGTTTAAGTAAAGATATCACGCTATGATTTTTTTACATTACGAATAATAACAATATCATCACAACAATTACTTGAAAACAAAATTGAATGAATATGCTGTGAGGTGAGAAAAGCATAATGGAATTTGATATGGTGTTTTTGTACAGGTGGAATTTTGGAAATTATTATAATCACATGGGTTTAAATGGAATGCATATTGGTTTGGCTCAAACTGCAATTGGGTAGAGCCATTCATTGTACTAGCTTGATCCTTTGAAAAAGGAAATTTTTGAACTACAATCTACTGCAGTGGTTCTCAACCTTTTTAATGCCGCGATCCCAACCGGTCGTAAGTCGAGGACTAAACCGGTCGTAAGTCGAGGACTACCCAACCGGTCGTAAGTCGAGGACTTTCCCTGCCCGAGAGCGCCACGCATGCGTGGTTCCGCCCCCTGCGCCGGCCGAGGTGTAGCTGGCAAGCGGCAGAGACGGAGCAGGCCGACCACCAGCTGGCCCAGCCCAAGGGAGGTAAGGCACCCGCCGGAAAAGGGGGGAAAAAATGGCGGACAAAAAAAATGGCGGACAAAAAAATGGCGGACAGCCTTGCTTGGCGACCCCCATGAAATGGTCGATCGACCCCAAATGGGGTCCCGACCCACAGGTTGAGAACCACTGATCTACTGGATAAAAATCTTGACATCACTGTATGCCAATGTATTTACATTGTTGTCAATCTTGCAGAATGTAATTCTAACCTAATTCTACGATACAGCCTAAATATAGTTGTATATGTTTATATAATTTCCCCAAAGTCCTATTTTATAAAAATGTAAAGGAGAGAGCAATTGTTTTCACAATATTAGGACATACTAGGTCTTTAGGCAACTATAGATTTCTTTCATAAGGAAATTACTGACTTGAGTACAAACATTTGTAGAATACAGGCACCTCTGGACTACGAACAATCCCTAGGTACAAATGGACTGCTTGCAGTACTCAAAATGGTGGACAACCAACCAATCTATTTCAAGAAAAGAAAGGTAGGTGCACTGCAGGAGAGGAGGCTATGGCTCCTTCATTGCATTTCCAAGTCCAGCCCCCTCCTTGGTTCATGCTTTGCACACCTCCATGCTTGCATGTATACATCTCCCACTTCTGCCTGAGGTCTGCATGCAGTCTGGGCTGTTTTCAGCAGTTCATAATAAGATGACATTTGATTAAATAACTTTTTAAATACAATTTTGGCTTAAGGACAGAGTTAGAAACAGAATCCGTCCTTAACTTAGGAAATTGCTCTAAACAAAAGGAATTGCAGAATATTTCAGTACCTCTTCCGAACATCTAGATGGGCTCAGCTGGTCAATAGAGGATATTTCATTTAGTACATAAATATACCTTGTTTTTAGTCATCAAGATTTGGCACTAATTCAGGAGAATTTAACAGGTATTATTACAATTTCAGAAGTACTTTCTATGCAACACCTGAAAAATCAAGTGATGTAGTACAAGAATAGCAGGTAAAATTTGCAAAATAGTCACTGTGCTAGAGCAAAAAGAAAAATGCCAAAGTTAAACAAAATCAAACAGTAATAGATAAGAAAAAAGACCTGCAAAAAACAAAGTAGTAAAATTCCTAGATTCTTGCATTGTATAATCAACAATGGGAGCAGCGTTCTTTGAGCATGCATTCCAAATTGGAGAAGAGATTCCTACCAAATTTGACCTCTAGAAATTTTTACATGAAGGTAGGACCAGACACAGATGTGTGAATCACAGAAACTGCAATGAAGAATTTAAACTCCATACTTTAGTTTAATGTCCAGATTCTGCCATTCTATAATTTTAATAAAATACTAATAAAATTATAAACACATAATTATTTAATGGGAGAAATATCTTCTGAAATCACATTAATATTGGGGAATTATTCTTTCCTAATTATGTTCCCAATATTAAAGATGCAATTAGCAGGACAGCAAAAAGTAGAAAGCTAATACTGATTTTTTTTAAAGCTCTTAATATTATAAATTTGCTAATATAGCCAAATTTAAAAAGTATATATTAATATGAAATGTATTTCTTAAGTAAATGTACAATAGAAGACAGACTTTATTTCCATTTTCAGGTAATAATGTCTAGTTAAAGACCTCACTTTAGACTAAAAGCCAACAATAAAAATCATATGTTTTCCACAATTAATTAACATTAAGGATTTCTAATTGATGTCTTGATTAGACTTTATAATTAATGGAAATGTTATACTAACTAAAATGAATTCCTATGAACCATTAACCCATCTGTGTTTTAGCAGCAGAAATAGTAATAACAGAGTATGATTCTGACAGCATTTTGTATCTTAGACTCTAAAATACATTTAGTATATTAGAATTTAGTACTAATGATGTATTAAATTTGACATTTAATATTGATAATGAACATCTAAGAAAAAAATATTTATGTGATAAAAATTATAATGCGTTCTTATTTGAGAATATCACATCATAGTCTGAGAGACTTTTGGCTTAGAATGTGGCTTATTTTTATTTTAAAAAATGAATGTAAAAAGTTATGCTTGATGAAAACTTTCTGGAGAAGCAAATATCTGTCATACATAATAGCCAGAATATCCAAATCAGAATTAATAGGCTACTCTGTTCTTTAACCATATGCATGTTCCAGAAGGTGGTGCTGGGAGACTATTCTTCAACCATGATTATCTGTGTTAGGGGGTCAAACTTATCTTCAAAGTTTTTCCAGTTTCATAAAAAAATTAAATATTTTTTTCAGAGCTATCCATCATTACTAGTATGTATCATTACTGGATAGTATTAGTTTGTAGTTCTCATTAGTTCAACGTTCAAATTGTACCTAGTGGCTAAATTCCAGCTTTATATAAGTAAGCAAAACACGTATTTTTAGAATCAAGGATATATATGAAATGATGGATCATCTATCTTAGAAAATAATCTTTCTACTGAAAGTAGAAGATAATAACTATGAAGTTGTTTTGGATATAACATTTGTCTAGAATCAAATGAGAACATATGAACAACTCTGGTTACCTCATTCATAACTAGATAAGGAATTTGCTATAGTATTTCAGATAGACCTTGACTTACAGTCAGCAACTTAGTAACTGTTGAAACTTTGTTCCCCCTTCCCTCCCCAATCTTGTGACCAGGCACACAATTCACAGCAACTGGTCTGCATTTATGGCTGTTTGCAGCATACCACAGTCACAGCATTTACTTAGTTACTTCCAAATATCATTTGCTTAACAATTACCACAAAAAAGGTCATAAAATTGGGCCAGCCACATAACCAACTTGCTTTACCACCACCATGAATTAAAACTGTGATGGACATGCTCCATTATGGTCATAACTTGAGCATGTCCATCCTGGTTATTACAGGACTACCTGTATATGATTGGACAACTTCTAAACAGGACTACTGAATCATGCTGAATGTGGAGCTACATACGATAGGTTAAATTAAAATATTGCTGACTAGGATTGTACATAAAGCACTATTGTCAATTTTGTGAGAATTCTAATGAGTTTTACATTGTTTCCAAATCCAATTTAAACCTGCTGGTCTTAAATTTGTAAAGCCCTAAATAATGTGGATTCTAAGTATTTGACAGAATGCTTCTTCTTACATGAATATCAAAACTATGGAAGGAGGTGTGATGGATATCAAGCAAGTCATGCTTTTGCAATTTTCTGAATCTCCGCTAGCTCCAATTCTCTAGATCTCCTTTCTGAAGAATAGATATTGCTTGACTCAGTCTGCATACTTGGTTCTAATAAGGGAACATAAACTTTGTACTGCTGATTTTTAAATGGTTGTTTATATTATTGCAGGGGTGTCAAACTGCCGGCCCACGGGCCGGACACGTCACGCAGAAGCCGCGCCCACTCCATTGCCGGCAATGGCAAAACTGTCCTGATACGTTGCACGATATCACGTGACGTCACGAGTTTGACATGTCTGTATTATTGCTTGTAAGTTTTGGTTATCCTTCTGTAATACTTTTATAGACATTTGCCATGATTGTACTTTAATGTGAAAAATGCAAAATTGAGAAGCAGCTTAGAAACTAAATGCTTTACTGTCATTATCAATCAAAATCTTCCTGAACTCCAAATGAAATTTAGCAACATAAAAAATGAATTTTGTCAGAAAATTCTATGTGAGAGACAAAAAAAATAGGAACTAAAAACTGCAATAAAGTGTACATTATATTTCAGATATTATACAAATTTACACATGCAACATGTGGACGATATTATTATAAGGCAGTTGGAACCAAGTATTTTGTAAATCACTTCTCTGGTTTAAAAATTGCATTATTGCCATGCTAAAAACATGTCTGAACTGATATGTAATCATTTGCAAGTGCTCTTATCAAAACTAACCACTTCATCTTCAATTTTTTTATACAGTTCACTGCTACCTTTCTCCACCACATCAAACACTTGCCAAATATTCTCAGAATACTGAAAAGCAGTATGCAATTCAAAAGACTTTATGTAAATAGCAAACTATAAATAGGCTTGCATGCTCTTTTTGTGTGTGTTTACATTAGCACATTCTTGACTTTTCCCTGAATCAAGCACTTCAGACTTATTTTATGCACAGTAACTGCCATAAATGGCTATAAGCTAAATACAAAGATCTAGCAGATTTTAAAAAAGAAAGTAGGAAAAGGTACATGTTCAACCAGGTCCCTTCATACAATACACAAAGCAAACGTTCAGAATAGTTCCCAGTTTAGAAAAAAAGAAATCCTAGCTTGTTCTGATCCTATGTTGTCTTCAGAATTTTCAAAAAAGAGCTATGCGTGCTCATCTATATATCATTCCAAAATCAGCTAATGATCCAAAAACCACTAGTGGCCAACCACCTTTTATATGGTTAAATGATAGCAAAATGCTGAAGATTTTTCAATTATATTACAAGATTCAATCTGGGCAAAAACAAATGCAAGCATCCAATATGAAATGTGTTACAGGAAACAGCTTTTCTATTCATCCCAAGACCATTCATCCCAAGATCATATTATTGGCTGTTACAGTACCTGGCTGGTTTGTGGACTGGACGGGTCATA
This sequence comes from Protobothrops mucrosquamatus, assembly GCF_001527695.2. Lineage (NCBI taxonomy): Eukaryota > Metazoa > Chordata > Lepidosauria > Squamata > Viperidae > Protobothrops > Protobothrops mucrosquamatus. Next base: position 758,695 of record NW_015386820.1, read on the forward strand.
AGAATAATTCTTCAAAGTATCCTGAGGATTCAGGTGAGGAGGATATCGGATAGTTGGGTGAGAGAAATAGCTAGATGGGGCAGGAGGAAGAATAGCTTGTGGTGGAAATGGCAATGGTGAAGGTGGAGGTGGAGTTCTAGTTGAGATGACTAGAAAGAAAGAAAAATACAAGTTATTGAGAATCTTTTTAATAATAAAATTCAGCACATAAGACCGTAGAGAAAAATCTAAATCAAATTATATGAAATTATTTATTTTCTTTCCATCCTCCCATTTTTAGCCTACAACCTTTTGAACCACTAGTCCTTCATACTCCAAGCGTCTCAGGAGATAGTTATTTCTTTAGTGAAACAATTTTGCTCTATTGTGCATATTTACTTTATTGTGCATACTTCTGCACAGAGAAAGCACTGCATTTCTAAAAATATATTTCAGTTGTCCAATACGATCTAAAACCAAGGCAAATAAATTAAATTAAAACTATAAAACATTTTTTACTGAACGTTAAGAGACAGAGTCTGAAGAAACAGCAAATGATCCAACAATACTTTCCGCTATACCCTAGCTAATGCATGGGAGAGGGTGGGGAATAATTACTAAGGAATAACACCACGAATAATTAGCAAGCCATTGTGAAAATGCTAATGAATGTTCAACTTAAGGGCCTGGGAAAATCTTTCACTCAAGATCAGCATCTCTCTGAACAAAAAGGCTATCATATCCCATACAGATTTTTTTCCCTTGCATTTCTCTACCATGAGATTGTGTGCTAAATCTAAAAACCTAGCGATGTCCTCAGCAATAAAAGGAATGTACAGAATACCTTGTTATTGCAGAGTTAGCATCTCAGAGATGGCAGATGCATTATAATTCAATCATTAATATCATTTCATTTATATATAAGATATATTGTGTGGTAAGAACATAAACAAGAAATGGGGAGCAAAAAATGAACAAATGCTATCATATTGGTATTGTCATATGGACAATAAATAAAGCTTTAATAAAGTAATTAATATACCCCCATCTCACTCTGCAAAGCAATGCTTTGGCATTGCTTTACAATAGGGTATAGCTTTACAACCATATTTCACACAAATTATTTTTTAGTTTACTAATATATTTCTCCGGTATGATGAGTGGTATCTTCACTGCTTCTAGCTTTAATATTGTACAAGTCATTTTGTCTCTATCATTACTTAGGCCAGGGATGACTCTGATCAGGGCCTAAAAGCAATATACTCTAAATAAAAATTCTGTCTTATAAAAGACTTGTTTCAAATGAACTTGAGGTCAATGCAGAACGTATCGTAGAATGTAGAATGTATTTTTTATGTTCCACTTTCATCTACTTTTTCCCTTGGCTAAGGTGTTTTTATAACCCATCCAAAGGTAAAAGTAACCTTAAGTCTTTCCTTTTATCCCCACAACAATAAAGTTGGGGCAAGAGTGAGTGACTGACCCAAAATCCCCAGTGAGTGGGTCAAACGGGGAGTAGGATTAGGTCTATCCAGTCTTATCCAATGCTTAAACTTCTGTTCTGGAGGATAGCCTCTTTCACAATGGCAATTATGGGCTTGGCCATTTTTTTTGGGCTCAATCAAAAGACCACAAAGTTCAGATGCCCTCAAGCTTTACATTGCTAAACAACAGTTCATCTGCACGGTCTTCCATAAAATCTGAAAATGAAAGGCCAAATTCTTCTTCTTAAATTATATTTGGGACCTGCCATGATTTGAATAAGCAAATGATAACAAAACCTTAGCACAAGGCTAGGATAATGCAGATTGACTGGCCAATTAAAATCCATTTTCTCCTCTTATAAACATGACTGTGGAGAAAATTCAGTATCAGAAGAGCCCTTGATATAAGGGCTGTAATGATGTCACTTCAGTTCAGAGAAAGGCCTTCCTATTATTTAACTACCTCTTAAATGATACGCTTACACAGCTGAAAATTTGAAGATTAAAAAAGACTTTCATTAAAGAACACTATAAGCTGCTAATTAAGGTCTTATTCCTTTTCCACACATAAAGGAGAGAAAAAAACCAAACTGTTTTCTTGAAATATCAACATATATCAATGACACTACATTGTTTTATTAAAATAAGCATGTCTCCAGACATTTTAAAAAGGACTAAAATCAACTGTGGCAAAATAAAATCTCAAGTAAAATGCTTTTTACATTTTTACAAATAATAATGTCTAGCTAAAGTTCAAGGATTTCCAGTAGAAGGGCAATAAATAATAGATAATAGGACATCTTCACCATACTTATGGAGCTAAACTATGAGACCATCATACTTGACACATCTTCCAGAGTAAGCAAAAAAGAATAGAGCTTTATCATTATAAAATTCCATATTTATTTCATGAGGTTACAGAATCAATGCTATCAATACCATGTGTTTATCTGGCGGCATGAACTAATAGCGCTCAAGTAAACTACATAAGGGAAGCAATGTGGAAGAGGAAGAAGGAAATTGAATAGATTCATCTTATAAAGTGAGCTCTAGGACAGTGATGGCGAACCTTTTAGAGACTGAATGCCCAAACTGCAACACAAAACCCACTTAGGCATCGTCGAGTGCCAGGTGGGTGTGGCCCATTGGGTGGGTGTGGCCAATTGGGTGGGCGTGGCTGCGGTGGTAACGGCAGACTGGGTGGGACTAAAAAGTTCAATCAATCAGTTCCAACTTTGCAAGATCTTTTTTTCCCGCGAGAAGTTGAAATTGACTGACTGAACTTTTTTTTTTTGCACATGGCGGCGGAGGCCTAAAGCAAAAAGGTTTTATAAAACCCAGCTGAAGGCCTAGGACTGGGGCGATGGTGCGTGTGCCCACAGAGAGGGCTCTGAGTGCCGCCTCTGGCACCCGTGCCATAGGTTCGCCACCACTGCTCTAGGAGATGGCTACACCAGTTCATTCTTTGCACTACAGCCATATGGCTACTTCACTGAAACAAAATATCTGGAAAGGCCTGAAACCATGGCTTTGCCATTGAGGCTGGGAATCCAGCAACATGGATATGAAGCCTACAAAGTGGCTGCATTGCTAGTGAAATTGAATGTACTTTCCTGTAGATTATGCTTTTTACAATGATTTCATTGTTTTTAATGGTTTTAAGTTGTTAGTTTTTTGATGATTTTGTTGCTTTTGGTATTTTTTTAATTCTGTTCAGAGTCCCATATTAGATGGGCAGTTATAAAAATATACTAAATAAATAAATAAAGATATAAATAAAATAATTATTGCCACTATCTTGCTGATCTGATACTGAACATCAAATTAAAGTTGTTGGGTAAATAGTTTAGTTGCACATGTAGGCTGCCTTCAGGTTTTACAATCACTATGATAAAAATGTAATTTATAAATTTGATAGTAAATAAATACAGCAACATATTGGAGAATTTTTAGATAGCCATCAAGGGCAAAATCCTGCTTGAGCTATCCCAATAAAAATGCTAAGTGGGGTTTTGTTTTGTTCCAAATTCAAAATATAATTTTGTTCAATTTGTGCACACTTCTGATGATAAAGACAAGTCTTTTTTCTATTCGCAAAGCTTTTAAAAATATGTTAAATGTCTAAAAGCACAAACGTAGTGATTCACTATGACTGAAATAAATTAAAAATTGAATGTTTTTTAGTCATTGGTCAATCTTTTATCCTATATAGTTGACTTAATAGAATAAATTCTACCTCTTTTTTGCATTTTCCCAAATCCGCTTAAATAGCTATGTAACAGACAAATGACTGTCAACCCACTGCCAAACTGCTGCTCCAGTTAGGAAGCTAATCTACCTTTCTATAGTTTGAATCTATTATTCTACAACCTTCACAAAATGAGAAAGACCTTGAACTTCTCTGATGTGACATCTTCTCAGGTATTTAAAGCATGCTACCATGGCCTCTTCAGCTGTCTTTTTCTAACACTAACGATAACAACCCCCTTATCAGCTTCTCTGAAGCTGTTTCAACTTCAATGAATCCCTGTTATGCCCAAAACTGAACACAATTCACAAGGTGGAATCTCAAAAGTACCATTAGTTCACAATGTAGTAATTAAATAAATGGTTGGAATGACTTCCTGTGCATTTATCACACCTGTGTATAATACTGAGTCAGACTCAAAGTATTGGAATGACTATGGAAAGCCCCAAACGTGACTTGACAGAACTTTGTCCATTATATCAGTTTCACAGGAATTTAAGAGCTGCAGGGAAGGTTTAGCTTTTAATGTGCCAAAGCTTACTGTCTTACCAGAGACACCTGTCTTCCTTTCCACAATACATCATCTCTACAATGGCCTATTTAAAAGCCAAGGCAGGACTAGACCTCACGATCTCCTGGTTTCTAGCCTGATGCCTTAACCACATCAAACTTGTTCAATGTGATTTTATTATACTATTTTTCTGATTATTCACAAATAACAATACATAAAATTCTTATTCAAACCCTAAATATATTCCCAGGATATCAGAGGAATTTCATTTAAATGTCTCTTAAAATGAAGAGAACAGTAACGTGCCAATCTAAGTGCACATGTATTATGATATATCTAGCTACATATCAATTCATAACTTGAAATGATTGTCCTGTTTGAGATTATGCATCTCATGACCTAAATAAAACTCCTCTGGATGTGATAGAATGGATGTCTCTTCAAAAGTGATATTGTTTACATTAGCTAAAGAAATATAGTTCAGCTGAAGCAAGAGAAATTTTCTAAGCAACCAGCTCATAGAGTATCTGATATAATTTTGAGTTAAATGCTGAATTAACATTATGTTTGCCCAACTTTCCTGCATTTCTATCACTTTTGTTTCCTCACCACTGTGTGCAACTCCTGGGATTCCTGGATGATGATGCTGGAAAGTCAGTCTTGGTGAAGAATCCTGAGGAGATGTAGTGCTAAACAAAGGCTTTTCAGGTTTCTTCATTGTAGGAGAAGACATATCTGCAATGGCATACAACATAACATGTCCATTAACCCAACATCAGAATCATGATTCTAGATAATTGTTTATGCTCTTTAAGCAGTAACAGTTCCTAGGTTAGTGACTAAAATGCACTGCATTAGAAAACACTAAAGAGTATGCATTAATTTAGATGAACATTTATAGACTTCCTTTAGTAACCATCAAATGAAATCCTAAGACATAAGAGATGTTATCACCATAATTCTTATGCAGTCGTTATATAAGATTTGCACACCTCATATTTACAAAATAAAGTCATACACACACACATATGCACACGCACACACTTGTTTTAACAAATGTTTATCTACATCATTAATTCCACTGTTAGTGACAACTATTCTTTTGAATTTATAGCTATATTTATTTCATAAAGATAGTATAATTTTCCTCTCCCTATAGTTCGGTTGACATCTTGTCAAAAGTTTTTTGCCCTTATATGTTTAAAATTGCACTATTATATAGGTTAGGACTGCAATAAATGAAGAGTTGGACTTGAGTAGAAATATTTAAGAAGACAAAAATGTATGTGAGAAGACTACAATAGATATACAGTGACTGAAACAGAGACAGGGGGCATAGTTCAATGAATGCTAGCAAAACTAAGGATGAATACTTTGCAGCTTGGTCTCAGCAACCACTTTTAATATGTATGTATGTATATTTCTTTAAAACATTTAACAGGAAGGTGCCAAAAATAGTATTTAACTGGGTTATCCTGTAATTATTTATAATTATACAATTCTTTTCCAAATGGTTTCTTCTCAATAATGCCAATTTTGATGAGCCAAATTCCTTGTTAAGTTTTTACTGAGTTTGCATAATTTGATTCCAAACCTCCTCCATTTTTAAGGAGAGAAGACAAAGATATCTATCGACAGGACTTTCAGAAGTACAAGTTCTATTTTTATAGCAAGTTTTGAATAGTGATTCCTAGAATCTGAACATTATAATTTACATTTTTTCTTGGTTTACTGTACTTCCTGCCTTAATTGCACTTCCAGTCTTCACCACATATTAATTGAAGACCATTTCATTGATTGATTGATTGATTGATTGAATGAATGAATTTATTTACATAGCCACTCATTTCACAATATTAACTCAAGGCAACTTACAACAGGATCATTCTGAGGTTTGCCAAAGACCATTTGAGAAGATTATAAATCCCTCAGAAAAAGTAAAAATATGAAGTTACTAAGAAACATCTCCATCATTATTACAAAAACTGCTTAGCCATTCATTACTGCTTAGTTGTTTAAGTAACAAAAATTATAAATGACATAAATAAAACAATTTCTCCCAAATAATTTTCTTCGAGGTGATTTTTTAAAAAATTAACAAATAGAGAGGATGGGACATATATATTTAATTCTCTATTCATCTATGTCAAGTCAAGTCTAGCTCTCTAGTTTTCTCTTTCTCTTCCTGCCTAATCTATTTGTCAGAGCTTCTCTAAAGTTAACAGAATTGCCTCAGTGAGATATATTTTCTCCTGCAGGCAGTTTAGTCTAGTGGTTAAGACAGGGGTGCTCCGACAAGACAAAAAAAGTCGTGATACGTTGCGACATGTCACGTGACAAATTTGACACCTGTAAGTTAAGATATTGCAGCAGGAGAAGGAATTTGGATTCTACTTCTGTCTTAAGCTTGGAACCCAACTGGGTGACCTTGGGCCAGGCCAGTCACTCTCACCTTTTAGCCCTAAGAAGGTGGCAATGGCCGGCTACTTCTAAAACAGGAAAACTGCAATAACTTTTCCATGAAGCCAAGACTGATACAAAGGACCAAAAAAATAAATAAATGGCTTTCACATTTTCTTAAAGTCCATTTTATAAGAAGCTACTTGAAAAGATTTAACTATTTGCTTTTCATATAATGATTCTTTCATGATTGTGAGCGTGAGATTACGAAGAACCCAGGCTGAGATTAAAGTATTAAGAGGTTGTTTGGCGCTTGATAGGCACAACGCATCCAAATTCCTACCTTGAAGATAAAAAGCTCTCAAATCAATGAATTTGCTCCTGCTGTGTGCTGCAAGCCCAAAAAGAGTTCAGAGGGTTTGCTTCTTCCAATTTAAACAGCAGCCCACTGACATTTTCAAGTGGAAGCTTAGTAACCATTTTTTTCTTAGTCTCACCAATTTTTTCTGTTAAAAATGTACTGTAGCAGGAAAGTGGAAAAGGGCATGGGTTGGTCAACAAAATTCAGACTCTAGTACTGCCATGTACATCTAGGTATAGGTCAACCACCACAGAACTTATATAATTTCAAAGAAGGAAGTAGGATATAAAACATTCACTTCTAAATGAAAAAAGAAAATAAACAGTACAGAAGTTACTTATAGTCAAGACTTGTATTAAAGACTACATTGACAGAACTGGTCTGGTTACTATTAGCACTACTACATACTTTAATTCATAATGTCCCATCATTAAACAACTTTTGAAAAAAGGATTCAAAGATACAAAAAATATTTTCCATGTTAAATATGAATAGAAGTTCACAATTAGTAAAGTTTTGTTTTCAGAAACATATCCTTTATCAATCCTTGCCAATCAATAAATCTAGTGAGAGTCCTGTGTTTCTTCAAAAGGTAAAGTAAATCACTTTAAATGAGTTTTATTGCATTGGGAAAATAACTAACTTAAATAAATAATTGCTTCAGCGAAGGAGACAGGAAATTGTGAAAGAAAAGTAAAATACTGAAGTGCTTTAGATGTGACTAAAACAAAACACGTTATTCTGAGACAAATATTTTTGTACTTCATGATTAATTAGTAGTACTATATGATAAAAAGACTTGTCTGTATTTAATATATGAAAAATGGATTAGGTACTCTCCACTGATTTTTGTGAGTACATGCATGTTCTTAAGAGAGAAATTAAAGCCTCACATATTTTAGTTAATCACATCAATATACGTTGTAGCAATTAGGATCAAATGAAATGGGTGATTCATAATGGAGTAAAAAACATGAGGTACCACAGAGCCATTTAAAGCATTTGAAAAGGGTACACCACGAAGCATGTTAGCAAAACACCCCTTCTTGATGTATTGAAGCAGCAGCATATGTATGTTAGGAGGCTCAGCACAACTTCTTTCCCCAATGGAAGCATTGTTTTTGGATGTACATATATGCAAAGACAATAGATGAAAGTTGTTGCAGGAGCCTCCCAAAGAAACAGCTGTTCTAATGCTTGAAAAAGAGGGGTGCATCATTCACACCAATGCACTTTCTGAAGCTTATTTTAAACTGTTTTGCACAGCCCAAATTGCAAAACTGAAACAAAGCCACCTACATCAGTAATGGAATTGATCCTATTAATTATGAATCAAAATGACACATGCACCAAAAGAAATTGAAGCTAGTTGCCTGATTTCAATTTAAATAGCCTTCTACAGTCTACTCCTTTAAATATAAAAATTATAATGTTGAGAATAACCAACCATCTTTACCATTGTTGATAATTTTGCGAGTTAAGGTGCCAAGACTCACAGGAAGACTGAGCTAAAACTATACTATGTGTTCTCCAGTACAGAAAAAACTGTTTTCATTTTGTAAATTTTGGTTACTGATAATCTGATACCAACACTGTGTATGTATATGGTAATACAGAGTAGACAATGGTATCTGAATACATTCCTGAAAATAGTTCCAGAGGAAATTAAACAGAATGTTGGATAAATTAAAAGCTTCAGGTTATTACTGCATAATACTAAAGAGGTAAAGAATATGCATGTCTGGATTGCATTATATAGTAATTCTGAAATTACTAGCATATCAGCGATATAGAGGCCCAGACAAATTTGAAAAAGTTAGATCAATTCATTTCCCAACAAGGTAATTGCACCTACAAAGTAAAGCAAACAACCAAGTTGCTATGAAGCATAGCGTATGTAGCTGACTCATTGGCAGCTTGCACACATGGTGCTCCAGATGTATATCTGTTCAAGTTAGCCCAGGGCAACTATTCTGATCAATTCTAATGAGATAATATGCTGCAGGGAAAATGTGCAGAAATGTGTTTACGTCAGACTTTAATTAAACTGTTGTTTGCTTCCCAAGAACCTTAAGAAACACTAATGAGACATGAGTTTCAGCAATTTCCTCATCAAAAGGCAAGACCCTCTGTCTCTCTATGAGCAGCCTGCCCTCCGAGGAACTCCCCTGGTAAATGTCACATGGTACACCAATCACAAAGCCCCACCTGCTAAACAGAACTCGAGTCAACGTATAAGTGAGGCAAAGCTTAAGGATCCACTTGCCCGCAGTGGACATCTGCTTAGCTTTCACAGAGAGCAACACAACATGTTCGTTTTCCTACGAAGTTATAGGGAAATCACAATGGGACAGCAACGCAGATGCAGAATATTTTTGCATCTACTTCACCAGCTTAAATCCCAAATCCATTTCCATTTAATCACAGCTTCATACTTGGTTTAGACTGAGCATTGCAAACAATGCATTGAGAGTCAAAGAATCATAAAGAGAAGGTATCAGAATAGTCCCATTTGCACAATGGATGCAAAGTCAAGGTTACACTGTGCTGAAAACAGGGAGCATACTAAGATCCAAACTGACCCTGAATATTTTTATTTCATACACATGGCTTTAAAATATCATTATGGAAGGAAAAACAAAAACAAAGTTAACACTGCCCATAGTTCACACAGATCTAACACCATTCAATGGGGTCCTTATGAAACATGGATAGTTCTATCCCGTCATTCTGCCTGTTGTAATTAAGGTCTCTTTTCTAATAGTCTAAAGGTCTAAAAATGGAAGGTAAGAATAAACGTGCTTTCTAAATGACTTCCCACTCTTTATGTGGCCTATTAGAACCTTCCTGCTCCCCCAAAATGAAATCAACTCATGAAATCCCAGTAAATGCTCTTTGGTTTTTACATTTCATAACTGTTTCGGATTACGACATCTAGAAAATGTCTTCAAAATATTTCTATAACTGAGACTGAACTTTAAAAACAAAATAGGAAACCTTGGTTGTGATGATGAAACTTGACTACAAAATTCAAAAGTGTTTGCTATTGGAAAATACAGGTACTTCTCGACTTACGACCACAATGCAGCCCAAGATTTCTGTTGTTAAGCGAGACATTTGTTAAGTGAGTTTTGCTCCATTTTATAACCTTTCTTGCCACAGTTATTAAGTGAACCATTGCAGTTGACAATTCAGTAATATGGTTGTTAAGTGAATCTGGCTTCCCCATTGGTTCCTCTTGTCAAAAGGTTGCAAAAGGGGATCACATGACCTGGAACATGACAACGGTCATAAGTATGAACCAATTGTCAAGCATCTGAATTTTAATCACATGATCATAGGGATGCTACAAAGGCTGTAAATGTGAAAAACGATCATGTCACTTTTTTCAGTGCCGTTGCAACTTTGAACAGTCACTAAATGAACTATTATAAGTCGAGGACTACCTATATCTTATTGTATTAAGAACTGGTGTGATCTTATGCTGAATGCAATGCAATTTCCTTTTGCACAGAAAAACAACAAAGATACACATTATTAAGAACAGATTAAAATTCAGGTACATGATTTAAGCTCAGTGGAATCATTGAAACACATTAAGGACGTGTTTATATCATTGAGATTCACATATCTATTCTGAGTTTGGATTGTGGCTACAATGTTTGTACTGCAACTATTACATTAATAATTCTGTTAATACAAAAAACGTAAATCTACAAATACTGAGAAAATAGTAGATTCAATAATCACAGCTTATATAAATCATTAAACTCAGTCCACAACTTTAAAAAAATGTAGTTCCTGCTGCTTAAAGAACATGAGTAAAATAAAAGCAATAATTTAATGTTAATGCAAATGTTAATGCAATTATATTACCATGATGGACTAATGTATGAAATGCCATTATATCCAAATAAATTATGTGTATTTATATAACTCATACCCAAATTTTGTCCAAGGAGATCAGGACAGCATGGTTTCCTCCACCATGCTTTTGTTCTTCCCACAATGCTTTGAGATAGATTAGACTGAAAAAAATAGTGGCCTAATAGCCTAATATTATTGAGTGAATCTCTTAACCAAGTTGAAATTTGATATCAGAGCTCCCACCTTCTTAATATGATATTCTAACACATATCAGCATTATTTATATCCCCGGCACTTTGCCTACTAGCAATAGCATTTGCTAAACTGTCCTTGAATGATAAGAAACAGCATTTATTGTTTGTTTTATAGTAATTCTGTATTTATGGAAATACAAATACAAAAAAGGACAAATTCCATAACTGGGCTACAAACTTGGTATGAGAGGCTATATCTCGGGGATAAAAACATTTTATATGCATAAGTGCAAGAGTAAATTAGCAGTTAAATCCTTCAAGTTAACCAGATATCATTTGCCGTAACATGCTGTCTCTCAAGCAATACTTAATTTTATCTTATTATCTCACTGACCTATTCCTGTTTGCCTTAATTGTTTTTAAAAGGTGATATTGAAAACTGGACACCTATTTGAAGTAGGGTTTTAGCGCACAATGGAATAAAAGTATTATGTCTGTGATTTAAAATCTAAGCTTCATCGAACTTTTTTTTCTAACCTATCAACAGCACTTTGAATTTTGTTTCTGTTTCTGTCTTCTAGCCCAGTGTTTGTTAAAGTATGGTTTTAGTACCTCTGGGCCAGAGGAAGGTCTACCAGAATCTCTAAAATAGTGGAGAGGCTGCAGGAGTGGAAGAGAGATAAAAATGATCTTAGAGATAAGATAGCCTTTATTGTCGTTTTTTTACTGTGGGCACAACGGCACACATCAAAAATGAAATTTAGTTGCCCTCTCTCAAAGTGGAACACATACATGACACACCCTAAAAACATACTATATACAACATATGTATAGACCCACACCCCTACATATACATAACAAATAAATATTAAATACTGTTTCCCCTCTCCCAGGCTTATCCAACTGATGACCTGACAGCTCATTTTTTGAAATAAAACCACATTATGTTTGCTTTTAACATCTCTTCAACTTAATATACACCTAATAGTTTCCAACTCTACATAAGGTCCCTCAGAAAGAAACATAGGCATTTATTTTATATACATTAGATGCATTAGTAATATTTTTTCCACCACACTTCCCAACACCATCTTAATATTTTTTTAATCAAACAGCTTAATCTGAGATTTCAATCATTCAGATTTTAGTAGTCCTAGTCCCTGACTTGAAAGTCAATAAAAACTGTATTTTTGGAGAATTCTAGTCCTCCAAAACAATTGGGAATATATTAACTTAGTGAAATTTTATAACTTATTGCACAAAAATCACACTGAAACTCTTTTGATATTACAGTTCAAACCTCTGTCAAAGATGAGTTTCAGATAAACAAACCCACAGCAGCCTTCCACTGAAATATACTTTCTAACAAGAAGTTAGAAACAATGCTTATTTTAGGAATATTGATGTACTAGGAGGAGAATAAATAACCACTTTTGGAGAAAACAGTTTGCCTCTAAATATATTTTAAATAAAAACACAAAAACTGACATATAAGGTATGTATACATTTATTTACTATGAAATATTGTATATTTACAACAGGACAAATGATTTGCTAGCAGAATATAGATATATAGTTCTTTTAAGATAATATTTTGGTCATGCTTTTGAAAGAAATGAACGTAGAGTAACATAGTTAAGTAGTATTCAATAAAATAATCCAGATGGAGGGTGTCTTTCCATGATATAACTCAACCCTCAGTAGATGTGTTATGAATTACTTTTGACTTTTGTTTTGTGTAGGCAAGCAAATGGCCCAGCTGATCAGTTATGTTTTTTAGTTCCTGAACAGCACTAACCACCTCCTCTTTTAATTCTCTTAGTTCAGAAATTAATATATCCATTTTAGAGAAACCATGTGAAGGTCTAATCAAAAAAGATCCATCAGGAGAGGGCCCTGTAATTAAAGGAATTCCAGAAAAAGCAAGTCCAGAAGATGGGGAGATAGTAAAAGATGGCAAAGGTCCAGAAGAATATCCAGGAGAGGATACTTGTTCCCCATCACAAGGAGGCCCAGCAGAGGGTAGGTGAAGAACAGGAGAAGAAGATCCAAGAGCTTCTGTTTTAATGGTAAGCTGTGGTTGTAATGATTTGTTGCTGTTGAATGCAGGAGAATCATAGGAAACTGAACATGATGAAGAAACTGTAAAATTAAAATTTATTTAATTGTACACACTAATGTACAATTCCAAACAAATCTCTAACAATATTAAAATGCTTTAGGATATGCAATGTTAAAATATACAATTATAGTACATGACGTAAAGCATCACATCATTCTTTTCTACTCTGGGTCAAATATATTTTACTAAGCAAAAATTATTAAAAGTTTAAACTACTGATGAAATATGCAAAATAAAGACTTGCTGTTTCCCTGGAGACCAATTAAGTTTGCTTTTCACTGTTTTTTTTTAAACCCAGAGCTTCTTTTAAAAAACACATCAGTTCTTTTCATAGAACCCTGGCATAGCAATCCATGCAGCTGTTTCATGTTTTAAATTATTTAATTTTTGAGGAAGCATCCTTTATAAATAGTATTGTTTGTACAGAACACTTTCTGTAATCATATCAATTAACATCAATTGCAATTTTATTATTATATGAACCTGAACAAGGATGAAAATAACTTATAGTTTTGAGGATTAAGATGAAGTATATCTATCTATTCCTTTTCATTATCACTCCACAGCTCTGAGTAATGTTAAATAAAGACTGTCTAAGACAGAATTCCCCAACCTTTTGGGCACCAAGGACTGGTTCCATGGAGAGAGGTTTTTCCGCAGATTGGAGGGTACATGGTTTTGTGTGCTTCCTATATCCCATGGACGGAGCTTTGCTTGTTTGTGCAGACCGTTGCTGGCATGCCGCAGCCTGGTACTGGTCTACAGACTGAGGTTTGGGTACCCCTGGTCTAAGACCATGTGCTGGGATCTATATAAGACCATGGATACTAGATCCATATTCCTAATGCTATGATATAAAATTATTTGTACATGCTAAATCTGTTCCTTCCTATGTTTAGTGTCCATATTTAGAGGGAAAAGGATTAACTGTTGTAAGCAAAGTAGAATGGAGTAGCTACATTTTCACTTAAATGACAAGTGATTTTAATTCATAAGCCATGAAAAGCTCTGATGCCATTATAGGATGTCCTGATATTCGATTGGTCTACTAATCTCAATTATTTCAAATCATATTATTACTGTAAGATTCTTATTCTGAGTAAATTCGTATCTTTTTTCCCTAGGTCTAAAACTATCAGGGATATTTACAATCTCTATTAACTAAAATTAACTGCAAAAAAACTAGAGTAATTTTTGAACAATTCAGATACAGGTATATACCAAGAACATGACTTAATCTTAAATCATACACAATTTTAAAATTAGTTTCCAAATTAGCTAACTCAGGGAGCAACTAATTGATGAATTAACTAATTGATGAATATAACAGTCTTTTTTCAATAAAATGTGCCTAAGAGAAATAAACAAGCAGGAATTACAACAAAATATTGCAAGACAAAGTGCTGCAGTTTTGAAGATACTCTTTCCCCCTCAATAATCAGTCACATTTCAACCATCAACAAATATGCTCAATGTTTATTATAATGCTCTGAAATCTTCAACTTAATTTTATTTGTCTCTAACCTTGTTTTTTACATAATTTAACAAACCTTCAAACTCTCAAATGTGTTGATACTTCTATTGTACATAAACAGTACTATTCTAACTATTTATAGACTAAAACTCAGAATCTGTTATTTAGGATAACCTTCATTTCTTCAAAGGTAAAACTCTTAATGTATAATATTTAAAATCCACACAATTCCCCCTTTTCTTAATTGACACTAAAAATGTCATCTTTTCTTGTTGTTAAAAAAGTAACTACTTACCAATAATTGTGGTTCTGCAAATTCATATTTGTGGAGCAAAGATCTCAGGTGCAGCTGAATTTCAGGAACCTTTTAGAAAAGCTGTGTCTATTGTTATTGCATAACCATACTTTTATGGCACTGCATGAAGGGAACTGAGGTTAACAAATAACTCATCTTCTTCCACTAGCCTCAGAAATTTATGAAAGCAGCAATTTAGTAACAGTTTCTTCCTTCTCCTTAATAATGACACCAAATCCTCCCACATGGACACCTTTCGTAAGTGCAGCTTCTTCCTACCCTTATATCTGAGATTAGAGGAAAGC
Organism: Protobothrops mucrosquamatus; assembly: GCF_001527695.2. NCBI lineage: Eukaryota > Metazoa > Chordata > Lepidosauria > Squamata > Viperidae > Protobothrops > Protobothrops mucrosquamatus. The sequence continues at coordinate 773,935 of NW_015386820.1, forward strand.
AAACCAAAGCCTCCAGTAGCCCAAACTGAGAAGCTGGAAAGATAGGTAACTAGTTAAGAAGATCCCCTGAAGATACCATGATTCTAGGACAAATTGCATCAGGCCTTAGTACTTACCAACTCAGAACATCAAAATCATATTTGTGCTGAAGTTCCCACAAAATGAAACCTCAAACATATCTAATCATGGTGCAAAGGCATATGCCTCTTAATTACAAAAGACCAGGAAAAAAACTACTCCAATAACAGAATAGTTACTCTGATAAATAACTCATGCTGTCTGGAGCAAGTGGTTTTTATTTGAGAAAAGATAGAAAGACACGTGTTAATGCCTTTCGGATACTATTCTGGCAGACTAATTGACAATGAATGCCCTTGTTACTGAAGCACATCAAGAGAATCATATGCATTTTGATATAAGAAAGATAAAGTGGCATGAAAAATATCAAAAACTGAATATAGATACAAAAAAAAAGGAATACATTCATTGACCATGCACAAAGCATAGTAATGATTATATAAAATAAATTGATACCACCCCAAAAGATCATATAAAATAATATTAAGTATCAATCAGAAAAAGTAAAATGTAAAAAAGGCAAACTAGAAGAACTAAAATTCTGAAAAAATAAGTTTGTATTTGAAACAATTTAAGTCTTTAATGGCCTGTCACATTCATGAATACACTCAGACACATTTTTCGTCTTAACTGAAGGTTACCAAAGCTTAAGCACCACAGATCTCTACACTCCACAACTAGAACAATGCAGAGACCACTACAAACTTTTAACCTATCGGCACATTCAATTTTGACAATTAGACTCTGTATAATGTCATGTCTCCTTCAAAGTAGACTCTGTGCTTATATATTTTGATCCTGTTCCCACACCATGGTACAGAAGTAATTGTACAAATGTGACTGCAGTTTTGCTTTTAACCTTGAACATGGAAATTGCTTTCTAAGTTCCTCCTTTAAATATCTGTGATGGCTCCTGGTAAAGGCAATCGTTTTTACACATGGCAAGAGCAACAGAAAAGTAGATAAGTTATACACAATTTTAAGCAACATTCCAGATCTCATTTCTGAACTATCTGAATTCCAAAACCTATTCGTAAAAACAAGAATAACAAATCACAGATAACACTTTTAGAAACCAACACAAGTCAATTATTTGGGGGGATTTACTTTACACTGAAAAATACAAAAATAAACATATAATGCAAGGTTTTTGGTATCAACTTCATAACTGTATACACTGAAATTTTTCATTTCATTTTTCTTCATCACAACACTTTTACATTTTTATTTTGCAAAAAAGAGAAAAAGGTCTCAATTTTAAGAATTCCGTTCAAAGAACAGAAAAAGAAAAGGAAGAAAACAACTACAATAAAAACTGTACAGGTATCAAAGTTAAATTGAGAACTTTATATAGCATCATGAGTCTTACAAAAATAATGTTTTGAGTATTATATTAGGAAGAAATTAGACAGAAATTTATGACCTATATGAAATTGGCATAATTATATGTTGATGCATAAATTAGAAATTAGGGAGTAGGTAAGTGGTTGTAGATATAAACGTTATGAGAAAAGGGAAATAAACTCCTGAAAACTGATGATTCTTTTAATGTGATATTCTATCAGATCTTTTACTATATATTTTAATAAACTTTGGAAATTTCTGTCACACATCACAGAGCAAAATTATTAAGCAATACTATTATATAATATGAATAGAACTATAGGAAGCATTGTGAAAGCTAAGAAATAATCACTTCCGTTCACTACTTATGCTTAATTTTCCTCTTCAACTTAATATTGTTGTGAAATACAATCCATGGCTGAACAATATTAAGATATTGTACATGTGATTGTGTACTCATTTAGATAAAATTTACTTCAGGCTTAACAATGCATGTATGCCTCTGTAAAACAGGGTACTTTTCATTTATATTTCAGATTTTAGTCACACAAAGCACATATGAACCAATGGATAAAAATAAATAATTTCATGTGAGTATTAAATGCATAGCAACATGGCCAGAAAAAATGTCAAAATTAATCATCCTCTTTTACAGTATATCTGAATCCAATAATTTGTTCAATCATTTTTAATCTTTCTAGATTCTGCTAATCAATATAGTGTCTCTACATTTTGCCTGCCAGTAAATCAATTATTAGATACTTCTTGTGATTCTAAATGAGTACTATGGCTTTGAAAAAGGGATCTGTGCATTTGATGAATACAAAATAGAACTTTTCAATAATAGGGATGACATTGTAATTACTACAGAATGTAATATTCTAAGGAAGTATTTTAACCTCAAAAGATTTAAAATTTTCTTCTTTATTCCAATCTACCATCTATTCATAGTTTCTGAAGAAATAATGTTAATAAGAGCTCCAAGATCCTGTCTTGTCTGTCTATCTATCTATGAATAAACCTAATTGAATTCAATATAGCTTACTTCTGAGTAGACACAGAATGAACTGAGCACTCACTTTTCTATAGTATGTATTTACTCACCTTGATCTCTTTCATGCCATGTCCTACTACCAGCAGCTGGTGAATTTGGGGAAGGATAAAAATCTCCTGTTGGACTTGGTTCCATATTCTCATCTATGGATATAGTTTTGGGTCTCTTACTGTAAACATATAGAAATAAGGGCTTATTTAAGCAGTAGTTATATTGATATTTTAAAGTGCAATCCTTTTCAACCCTAAAACTACACTAGATATATTCACATTTTACACTGATTTTAAAATTATTTATACTGTACACATTTTTCTTTCATTAATACATTAGTGATTGTTTTTAGATTAGGCATGCAGAGTTAGGACTCCAACAGGCCTTATTCAAGAACTGGCTTGTCAGCAGAAGACTTACATACCCACAACAGTCAAATTAATCCCACAGTCAAAAATGAAGCTACACACGTGCGCAAACACCAGCCTATGAAAATATACAGGCATAAAATCCTGTATGTAGATCTATGATTGTTGTTAGTTGCGAAGTCATGTCCGACCCATCGCGACCCCATGGACAACGTTCCTCCAGGCTTTCCTGTCCTCTACCATCTTCTGGAGTCAATTTAAGCTCACGCCTACTGCTTCAGTGACTCCATCCAGTCACCTCATTCTCTGTCGTCCCCTTCTTCTATTGCTCTCAATCTTTCAGGTCTATGATAGACAGTGTTAATTCTAAGTCTCTTCCCTGCCTTTCTGAGTCAACAGATAATAAACTGAGACACCTGTCCATGCTGATATTAACAATTCTCACTAGTTTGTGAACTACAGGTTTTCTCTCAATATTTTCAAGTTGGGGCATAATTTCTACTCTGAACAATAATCATTTTCATTACAAAACTGTCATTTGAAATTATTTATTGAGGAGTGTTGATCAATATATATCTACTTATCTTTTTGTTCCACTAAGGCCCTTCCCTCCCTCCCTCCCTCCAACACAGACCACATTGCTGGACAAATGCATAATTATTTTATTGAAAAGCTGCAAAGTAAAATCATTTAAAATATTATATAACCACAGACGTTTTACAATAGGCTAACCTGGTTGGTGGAGAGGATAGCGATCGCTGTAAGTTAACACTTGAGTTCATGTCATGATAGTATGGTTGACCTGGAAGTTCTCCAATGGGGAAGTTTACTCCAGCTCCCTGGGTTATAGGTGCTAAAGACATAATTTAAAGTCAAGCCTGTGTCTAAACAGACATATTAATATAATCCTAAATCAAAGCAAATTCACTTTTATCTAATTATTAGTCATGTAATTAAAAGACACAATTTGTACTATTTAGGGGCATGGGACAAGCCTTCCCTCCCACCTCAGCATGCAAGGCCAAGTGAAAATGGATAAGATGTACTAAAGTCCAATAAATCATAGGGAAATATATTAGGGAAGACTGTGCTAGACAAAGACACAATTGACTCATAGACCTATGGAAAGCAGCATAGATTTGTTTCAACAAAGCAATCTGGGCTGTGGAAGCGATCTGATTTGCTTCCCTCTCAAACTGTTTCATACCAGTCCCATGGAAGAAGGCTGATGGGAGTCTTATTTCAGCTAACTCTCCAGGAGAAGGTTATTTTCAATCTTCTCCCAATATTCCCCAAAGTTTTTGACTCTTTGTGCCGCTGCCCTCTTTAAATTACCTTTCAAACAGGGGGTATGAATTGAGAGTTTTGACAGACACAGACAGAACCTCTTTCAACTACTTGCCCAAATTGTTTAGCAAATGATCTGGAGGCTTTGGCACACACCACAGGATAGCTTGCAGTGTTCATGCCAAGGATACCCAGAATGACTCAAATCAATATTGTCAGAGAAAGCTCCTCTTAGTCTTCTTCCAGGGCATCAGTTTTAGAGACCATTCCTAAATGCAGAAGGTCACAATGCTTCACAAAATACCTTTGAGGGAAGTGGTTCTCTCAAAGGTTTCCCACAGTATAACATTCCTATGAAGCTTTGCATACCCCTATTAACTAGTTCTGTATGTTCTCTACTTCTCACACATATCAAGTCAAAATACTCATAGAATCTATAGGCAATAATAGATTTCAAACGTTTGTTTTGTGAAATAAAAAAATGTCTTTTGGAACACTGCAACCATCATAAATATGTGTTGGTTGCTAAGCACATGAATTACAATCATGTGACTGTGGGGCACTGCAACAGCTGCAACTTCAAGAATTGGTCACAAATTTTCCTTTCCCCCCCGCATTGCTGTAACTTCAATTGGTTGCTGAATGAGTAGTTAGTAAATAAGGACTATCTATATTATCAGTTATGTAACTGGAGGCACTATCATAAAGAATCAACTCTGGAAAGAATCATGTAGCAACATATACAAATACAAATGTAATACAAATCCAAAAATAAAATAAAACTTCAGAAAATGAAAAGGAGACTTACTTCTAGACACCCGCACAAGTTCAGATACATTAAAGACTCCAGATTTTACAAAACTATCCTCAAGATATACTGGAATGAAAAAATAAAACAAAAATAAAATAATGATTAGTTCATTTGGAATAGCAAATACAATATTTTTCTTAAATAACCCATTCATGGTTGAATACTTCATTCAAATTCTATTAAAATTGTCCAAATATACATTTTATAGGACTTTCTATAATCTTGATTTGTAGTTTTTGTACAATTTGAAAAGACTGTAGCCATCTAAATGGATGCAAAATGGGTTCAAAAAACAGGACAATGTAACATAAGATATAATGTGACTGGTATGTCATCCCATGATACAGACTTTAATGCGTTCAAGTACAATTCAAGTAACATCCTTCTTGTCCTAACAAAATGCCATCTTATTTAGTTGAATTGAAATGCCAAACTGAACAAAATGTGGAGCAAATTATCACACAGTGTCACAGGTTTTTCTTTATTTTTAAGTTATCTCATGAACCTATGTCAAAAAATAAACCAGGAAATAGGCAACTGTGAAAATAAGCTCTTTTAGCATAGGATTCTTCTGTTTAAGCAACAGCTATAAGAAAGCAGAACTATTTTTTCAGTACAGGATTTATAAGTGGCACAAATAGCAGGAAAATGACTGATTCTGTAGTTACCTTCAACTATTACAGTTTGAAGAACAGTAGAAGAAAAGGAAAATATACCATTAAGAAACTAGCAGTTTACTTCTTCTAGCAGTATAAATTAATTTATAATCTTCCCTTTCCCTTAGACACCTTTCCAAGCACTGAAAAAGAAGTGTCTATGTTTCACATAGATTTTACACATTATAAAGTCAGGAAAATAAAGTAGCTCCTCAGAAGTCTTATTTTTATTTGGTGAACTCAGGTTTGTTTAATCACACAGAGGCATGCTGAGAGTAAAGCTTAAACCAATTTTTCTTAAAAAAGTAAATATTGAGAATAAAATTAAGTATGAAACATGCAGAAGATGTAAAATACTGTTTAAAAAATTAAATGAGTATAAGCCTTAAATTGAAATAATACAATATTAATTAGTTGGCATTTTGTATATAGTTCCAAATATTCAATTCTATAACTTAGGTTCCAAAAGTATTTTTAAGATAGAAATTCAACCCAATTTGTTCTATTGCTGAAAGAATTTAGTGATGCAAACTAATAATAAATCTGCTGTGACATATAAAGTAGTTGACTTCCATCTTTGTGATGATAACAAGCAATATTTACTGTCTGGTGTGGAGACAATAAGAGATAAGGAAGACATGTTCTTCCAATAGAAGATAATGCTCTTGTTAAAATATCTACCGTATGTGAAAAACCTACATACATTATTTCAAATGGTCAGGTATTTCAGTATTTAAATCTATATAACAGTGTAACTGACTAAAGCCTTGTTTTATTCTAGAGATGATGTCATGAGAAATAATATAACTCACTAATTATTGCCATTTCTAACCTAAGAATCTACCAGAATCCTCCTGGAAAAGACGCTTCCTGCAAAAATCTGAACAATATAATTTATTATAATCAGAGGGTCAATCAAATAAGATGCTTCTGTGTCTATACAGCAAAGAACTACGAGAGGTTAATTGCATTCTTCTTTTTTTAGGAGGTGTGAAAACCCCTACTTTAATACTACAATTATAAGACTGGTGTCACTGTGAATACTGGGCAAAGACCCAAGTCCTGTGTGCACCCATCTTTAAGGAGACAGGTTTGGAGCAAGTTGTCATAACATACCCTGTGAATAGAAGTACCTGATGGCCACACTTGCATTAAAAAATGCAAACTAATGGTTAAAAACCTGATTTTTTTCCATCGATTGTATCCCAAATTATAACTCCAAAGCCTGAATACATAATACACATTCTGCAACCAAAAAAGAAAATACATGGTAGCTTATGTAAAGATAGTTTATTAGTGAAATACTTACTTTTCATTGTCTAGTATTTGCAACTATATAAATAAAACTATGCCCATGCATATTACTTTCTCATTTTCCTCTAAATACGTAAAGATATTTAAATCATCAATGGCTTGACATATTATTTTGGCTGAAAAAATACTGCATTGCTATGATACTGAAGTAAATACTAATTCTCTTTTTCTAAATTCTTCCTCTCCTGCAGAAATAGGATTATAACCCTGAAATTACATAGGAAAGAGGGAAAGACATGCTTAAGAGAAAGATTCAGATATTGTAGAAAAAAACAAATATTTAGCATTTGCCTTTGGTACAGAAGATATAGATCAAATACCTAATACAGAGCAAATATTTTCTCAGGGAGTAAATCAGAAATTAAGCAAACTGAAGTAAAAAGAGAAACTATATAATCAAAAAGAGCAGATTCTGAGGGCACTCATCTGAGAGATCTTTAAAAAGTCAAGGGTGAGATTGCTGAATTCTTTGCAAAACCATGGCACATCTTTTACATTGCTGCGAAAGCAAAAGATTAAAAGTCAATTACTGTGCCAATTTTAAGAAGACACAGGGGAGATCTGAAAATTATTGGTTAGAATCAGTTTAATGTTCATTCTGAAAAATTGGACTTAACACTGATTCAGGGCAAACTGATGGAAAATGTAATTAAATAAAAATAACTAACCTGTAGAAGATCAAACCTTGCTGAAATAAGATAATTCATAGATTCTGCAAAAGTAATTCTGGCTTTACAAACCTTTTGCAATATTTTTAAAGTGTCAAGAGGTATGGGAATGGATCCTATCAATATGTATATTTGGTTTTATAAAAAGCCTTTAAAACCATCTTTCATAAAGCATTCTTGAGTAAACTGAGTAGTGCTGGATAAGAGGACTTGACATTTTATGGATTATTAACTGGTTTAAAAAGCAGAAAACAAAAAGTAACCTTTTTTCTGCAATAGAAGAAAATAAGATCTTTCCAAGCTCTATTAAGACCAGCTTTTCTAACTTGCTCATAAATGATGGGAAAAGTACAAAAAAGAGCAACTAAGATGATTAAAGGGCTAAAGGACTAAAACATATGAAGAACCGTTGCAGGATTTGGGTTTGGCTAGTCTAGAGAAAAGAAGGACTAGGGGGGACAGGATAGCAGCATTCCAGTATTTGAGAGGCTGCTACAAAGAGGAGGGGGTCAATTTATTTTCCAAAGCACCAGAAGGCAGGACAAGAAACAATGGATGGAAACTAATCAAGGAGAGAAGCAACCTGGAATTAAGAAGAAACTTCCTAACAGCAGGACAATTAACCAGTGGAACAGCTTGCCTTCAGATGTTGTGGGTGCTTCATCACAAGAGGTTTTTAAGAAGAGACTGGATAGTCACTTGTCTGAAATGGTATAAGATCTCCTGCTTGAACAGGGGGCTGGACTAGAAGACCTTCAAGGTCCTTTCCAGCTCTATTCTGATCTTGATTGAAGATAAATCTGTAAATGCTACAAATCAGCCATAAATATCCTGCCACTTCTGCTCACTCTGGTGGGATAATCCCACTGAGAAATACTACACTGCTCATATTTGCTCAGATCAATATATTTCCAGTGAATATAATTTTGAATAATACAATAATTCATTAGCTTAAACATTTCACCAGTAGTTGTACTTGTTGGTCAAAATATTATTTGGCAATGTCCTCTACATAAATGCATTCATTTACTTGTAATGATATTCTGTATGATATATCTGAGTTTCCTTAGTATTTTTCACTATATATTCAATTCTATATTTCACGGATTTTTAAGACCCAACTGATATGCTTGTTTTCTTACATAAATCTGGAATTTCATAATGTTTAATGCAGAAGTATTAATTTTTTGTCAGTTATGAACAGATAAGGTGCCTCAACTATTTGGGAAATTTCACATGAAACCAATGCAAAGTTTTAATTGTGACACATGCAGAAAGTGCACTTTTCACTCTTTCATAGAAAAACATCTACATCTACTATTTTTTCAATTATTTATCCATATTCAAGGTAGAAATAAGAGGGTATTTAAGGAACAAAATATAAAAATTCAGATGATAATTCTTATCTATAGTTTACTGCAACTGTGATTTCCACATTGTACACCCACAAAATGGCAGATGTGCTTCTATTCATGTGCGATAGAAGGCTTTTAAGGTTAATGTCACCCAATCACAAACACTTGGTCGTAAGGCTTCAGATAAAAGCTCCCCCTTTTCTCCTCTGATAAGAATGATTCCAATTGCACCTATTGCTCTTAGCAATGGCTTCAGAGGAAAGGCTTCTCATTCCTCAGAGTCAGAAAGAGAAAAACAAACAAATCTATCCTTTGTGGCCTCCTACAAGAACATTAGTGAAAATGCTGTCACTTTGGTCAAGAGAGAAAGAAAGCCAATATCTGTATATTTTCCAAGGACTGAGATCACGCTGAGGAACACAACTTTGAAAACTCCAGTCTAAGGTTTTAGTTATTTTGTTCAATTTTATACCATTTGCAAAAACATGGGTAGGATTCCTTATACTTCTTCATACAAACAATGAATGAATGAAAATATCAATATCATCTCTTAAGTACTGACTAAGAATACCGTGTCAACAGTACGATAGATCGAGACTATATTAATCTAACGATTAGTGGTACAACATCCCATCAAATTCAGTTCTCTCCATATATATCCTAAAGGTAATCGTTAATTTCTTCAATATGTTAATTTTTTACTTTGTTCTAATCGGATTCGTTCTAAACAAGGATTGACCTCAACTTCTGGTAATTATAATTCTGTTTCAAAGTGCTTACTGACCAATCACTTTACAATCTGCTCTGAAATAGCCAAGGTATAACTGCTACACTAACTGCTCTGTAGTTCCCTGGATCTTTTTTCTATAAGTTTCTTCTCTACATTTTGAAGACAGAATCAGTGTTTCCTCTCTTCTAGTCATCTGGCCCATCATCAATTCTCCAAAATTTCTCAAAACCCAGGATTTTACCAAATCATCAGCTGATTCTTTCAGTGTCCTAGAGTGCAATTTGCCTTATTCCAATTTCCAATCCTATAAAACATGTCAGTTTTTTTCTTGGAGGTGAATAGCATTGTCTTTTATTTGTCATATCTTAGTATGTTCTTCCTTATTCAATGATATCAAGTTATTAATTTCAGAATTAATAGAATTAGAATTAGGATACAAGTGTCGGTAATCATAGTCCCAACAGTCTATTGCTGTTGGACATCAGTAAAAGTTAGTAGTGTTCCATTGACTTCTAGTACTTTTTTGCAAATCTGGCAACTGAAGAAAGAGGCAAAAGTTTGCTGTGATTTTTACTTGTATATAATATGTTCAAAGATAAAACAAATAATTGGATTTGACCAAATTATGAAGATTAAGAACAATTTGGGATAATCACTCTGATCTCAAGTTTCAACTGTGGAAAGAAACCTTTCTTCCAGGTCTGGTCCTGCTCATTAAGAGATGGGTGAATAAACCTGAATAATCCTTAGGACTGCAAGCTCTTGTCAGGAATATTGGTTTTATAGGGCTTATATCATCTTTACTTTTATTTTAGCCTAACTAAACATTTTTAGCAATCAACTACATTGCTTAGTAATGGAAATTCCAATCATAATTGTGATCCTGAGTTACTATCTATAAATAATTTTCACTGCCAGTTGATAAACTAAAGGCAATTCACATCCTTAAAACACATAGGTAAACACCATAGGTATACATGTATTGTTTTTCATGCTTTTGGTTTTACTATCACATTCCTTACTACTACAATAACAGGAACCTTTTAAAATCATGGTATACAACTTATTTGAACTAACATCAGTTGTCCTCAGTTTGCAGAGTCCCCACATGTTTATGCTAAGGAAATCTTACATGTACTGAAATGGATACTTTATATCCAGCACTATATAATATAATTTTCAGTATTGTAGTTAGATTACTAAGTCTGAATTTAAAATAATTAACTGAAAGTAGAGCATAATTTTAGGCCAATGGTATTGAAGGTAGTGATAACCAAATGATAAGGCTCATAAATTGAGTTGTCAAATTTGCTATGTAAGTCTGCATTAGTATTACCAACATATTAATTTCTTTTCAAAATAAACTATGATTTTTTTTGCAACAGTTGTTAATGCTTTTTTATTTGGCAAAAGCATCTTGCCTTTCCTCTAGTTAAGAAGGCAAATTACCAGACACCCTAAAGAATGCAACTGTCTAGCCAAATATAGAGGAACTAATTTCCACTGCCAGTAGCTTTGCCAAATATTGCAGTTTGCAGGGATTTTTCCCCCTTCTTGGCAAAGCTCTTGCAAAAATGATGACATTCCAAAACTCTAGTAATTTTGCATGAAACATCCTGGACTCTACATTCTGAGTCTGGATTAAAGATTGCTATAAAAGTATCTTTATTATTAGTCCTGCAGATTTATTAAAATCTCACGTAAGACCAGTGGGCATATAGTGTTTTATATTCATGCATTTCTTCTTCAGGCAACACAAATCTCAGAATTTCATACTTCACAAGAAATGGATGTATCAAAACTGAAATACAATTTTAGAGCAATTAAAAAAAGTATTGGTAGCTCAGAGGCTGCCAATGTTCACCAAGACACTACTGTGCAATCTGTTCTACCTAACTTACTTTTGTTTGGCAAGCTGCAAAACAACGTGTTAGCTTTTAACATATTCATTTGCAGAATGATAGCATCTGTAATACTAATGTGTTTTACAACTGACTATGGCCACTCTGACAATTATTCTGTAAATAAGCAGTTAATAATAATTTTATGAATGTGTCCATTATAGTTTGCTCTACATTATCACATTTTTAATGACTCAAATAGCAAAAGTCTAAAGTAGAATACAAAATCCTTTTCTAGAAATCTAAGATAACCAAAAATATTCATAAAATCTTTGTACAAGTAGTCCTCAGGTTACGACAGCAGTTGGGACTGGTATTGCCGTTGCTAAATGATGCAATTGTAAAGTATGACATCATGTGACTACATCACTTAGCAACAGCACTCCTGGCAGTCCTGATTGCTATCTTAACCCTAAGACAGAGGTCCCCAACCTTTTGAG